>NC_137112.1:38126682-38309182 GCF_949357685.1 Gobio gobio
AAAATAATTTGTTTTTTTGATACAGAATCGCCTTCTATTGTTCCTGACTCTTTTCGCAGTCTAAGTTAAGAGTACGAAATTCAATATTTTTATCCAAATTCAACATTCGCATCCCATTTTACTTTCATAATGTGACACATTTCTGAATAAAATCTGATGCAAAAGAAAAAAAGTAAGATGCGTCTTTTTATTTTATCCCTGGGTTTTAATTCGATTATGACAGAGGCCTTGTTAAGATTACAGTTAAAGATTATGAAGACAAACAGAATTGATTGAGACATTATAATAGAACAGTATGTTTGCTACTAAATATGAAGATGCCAACCTGTTTCTTGGGAACTCCAACTTAATACTAAGAGCTGTCTGCTCAGGATGAGAAAGCAAATTATGATTACATCTTCTCTCTCGGGCACCACTCTGGAGTGTCATTTCTATTGATGAAACACTCACTTGCATTTCTCTCTGGCTACAGGCAGGCATTCGGTTTCAACACATTTTAAATTGCAATGGTGCACTAATTAAAGACATGTGGCAAAGTTAGCGCAGTGATTGAGCAGCAATTAAACAAGCCTTTTAGAGTTTTCTAGCATTCTGACTGTCAAATCCGTCAAATTAAGTCTGCAGGGGACTGTGTAATGGTTGTTTTTAACATATGTAGAGAATTTCAGTGGCTTACCTGAGCTGACAGTGATGGCTTCAACAAACTGGTCTCTCCAACTGTTGGTCCCAACCAAAATGGCCAAGTTGGTTTTCTTAATGAGTTTGTCGACTGTGCTCTGGAAGGGGGGGTTAAAATCATTAAAACTAGGTTAAAAATACTTAAACGCTTTAATGGATTTATAAACATTAGTTAACACGAACTAACAATTAAAAAACAATACTTCTACACCATGTATTAATCTTAGTTGATGTTAATTTCAACATTTACTAATACATTTTTAAAATTAAGGCCCGGCGCATGGTCCAAAAGTGTTGTCCCTATTCTCTTAAAGGTGTCATGAACTGGCTTTTTTTATTTTTGTATACTGTTGTCTGAGGTCAACTTATGACGTTTGCGTGGTTTTTACATTAAAAAACACCATAGGCTAATGAATAAGTAATAGGCTACTTTCTGCCTTGGTTTTGAGGCGCTCTGAAAAACGCTCGGTTTTGATGGGCGTGTGCCGCACTGAAGACTTGGAAGTAAACGCCCACGGCTAGGATTGGATAAGATTTGCATATTTAATGAGCTTCAGCTCCCCTCCGTACATGTGGGGATTGTTTTGAAAGCGTCTGGGGAAACGCTCACAGTATTCGCGAAATGTCTTTATCAAACAAACACAATGAATCATCTCTCATCCACCCACGATTGATTTGAATGTTATTCTGTATTTTGGCCCGCCCGATGGGTGAATAACCGCGACCCGTACACACACACACACACACATACACGCGCAAGAAAGGAATTTAACTTTTTTAAGATAGCCCGTCGGCAGGCCGGTGATATGTTTTGGTAGCCCGTCTGATCACAAATGAACCAATAACACCTTCTCCAGCCTGTGACAGCATGCTAAGGTATGTAATCAATAGATATCAAACGATCTGTAACAATGCAATACTAACACATATAAAAAACATGTTTTACTCACATAAGTGTGTTGCACCGTTCCTGTCGGAGCCAATATAGAAGGCACAGCATTGTGTTTTAATCTCAATATGTCTGCAAATCTTGTTTACAATCGATTAAGCGAACAAATGCGCAATGTCTTACGCACGTGAGCTGCTCGGTAGCGCGATCCGTTTAGCTCCACGAGTCAGTGGGCGGGCTTGAGGCGGCGCTTCTGCATCCTATTACGTCAGTGGTCGACATATTCTGAGATCTCTCGTTTTCTGGGCCTGGTGTTGATAAAAGCTTTTCTTTGATTAACAAGGACGTTCTCAGCTCTGAAACTTACAGGATATTCTTATATCCCGATTAACTCTTATATCCCAAAGGCTCAAAGGAAAGTTGATTTCTCAATTCATCACCCCTTAAATGAGTAACGGCGGGTTTGTTTTGGGGCATTACGTGCAATGAAAGAGTCTCGTCTCCCATTCCCTTTAAAAGCCAGTTGCGCTTGCGCCATAGCGGATTCACTATTTACATGGTGGAATTTTTAAGCGGAAAACACTTCTCCAGCGAGGAAACGGATCTGCTCGTACGTGAGTTTAAAGCATGTGAGCAGACCATCTACGGGACAAGCCGGATTCCACCAATGCTCCCTGAGCATTTGACATGTAGGCATTTTTATATTTATGTACACAATAAAAATCTTTTACATTTTAATCCTTTAATTTTTCATATTTAAAAATGTTTGTGTGTAATAAGCAGAGTGTACGCACGTTGTGCACCCGCCTGTAGGCGCATATTACAAATGCGCTCTTTAGATATCACAAAAAATATTGCGCTATTGACTTTAGACCAGGTTTCAGTTGGTCAATGGCGCAGTCTATTTCAGTTTCCTCAAAATAGCAACGCGCCAACAAATGCGCCTGGACACACCTGAATTTCAGAACAGCACGCCCATGGGCACACAAATGCATTTGCTATTAAAACATGGCGCAGGACGTGAAAATGATAACTGTGTCAGGCTGAAACTAGAAAAAACACTTGCATCGTGCCTGGCACCACATTGCACCGGGTGCATGATAGAGCCCATCAAGTTAAAAGAATGTGAAGAATGAGCTTAAAGTATATTATTTATTGATCAAATCTAGTAATTTTAAGGTATATAAAATAAAAAATAATAAAAAAATCTCCCAAAAAATGCATTAAAAAAATATAAATATTAAAATAATATATTATTAATAATATTAAAATATAGAAAAATATTATCAAAATGAAATTATATAAGATTTCTGGACAAAAGAAAGTATAATTCTAGGGATCTGGGTCATTTTGACCCACAAGGGAAGGATTTGTTACAGGATGCGAGGATAGGATGAGGCTTAAAGGACATTCAAAGAAAAAAAAAACCTCTTATCAAGTAAAAAAAAAAAATCCTCAGTCGATAATTCAACAGATTTCTTAGATTAGGAAAAAGATTTCCAATAAAGGTTTTCCTGTAGTGCAGCCAGCGATAAACCTGTCAGCCTGAACACAAAATCTTATCCATTACAGCACCGCAAAACTGATTTGTCAGGGCAGCATCGCCATTCAATTATGAAGGTTATACTCAGTATCACACCGGCAGAACATAATTTTGTGCAGTTCAATCAAATCTTCAGGATACAAGGAAATCATTTTGCTTGAGTCAAAGCAAATTAATCTCGCGGAGAGGATAAAAATGAATAAACCCTCTGACGCACACAGGAGCGGACTGGAGAGGTGAATTAGAGATGGAAAATGGACACTGTTAACATGTATAACGTGACAGGCACTCAGAAAGGTTGCGGTAATAGCTCTGCCCATGTCTGCTGTATCTGAGGTGCAATTAAAGGTTGAAACGTCTCCAGCTGGGGCTACTTCAGCAGGGCAGGATCCCATCGCTCATGTCCAGATGCTCTGTCATCCTCTTATTCAATTTGAAGGGTTTCTAAACCCTCATTCGTGCTTAAAATGTCATCACTTGACCTTATAATAAATGAGTGTATCTGTGTGAGTGTCTGAACATTGATGGGTGAAAATGTACCTTAAACTCATAGGACTCCTCGATGATTACTTCAATTTTAACATGTTCCCCCAATGTCGGGCGACCCATCTCAGCAATACGCCTCTCATCCTTTTCTTTTTTAGTCAGGGTATCCTCTTCCCCGTCCTCTGAGAGAGATAGACAGAGAAAAAAGAGGTACAGGAAATTTGATGGAAAGGAACAAAACAAGATGGTGAGTCTTTCATGCATAAACTCATATGTTAATTGACTTACTCACATGCAGTGTTGGGGGTAACGCATTACAAGTAACTTGAGTTACGTAATAATATTACTTTTTCCAAGTAACTAGTAAAGTAACGCATTACTTTTCAAATTTACAACAAAATATCTGAGTTACTTTTTCAAAAAAGTAATGCAAGTTACTTTTTCACATTAATTTGACTGACAGCTCTCCTGCCCCCATGTTGAGAGTAAGTGCAGAGGCGTGTGTGTGTGTGTGTGTGTGAACATGATGGTTATTGTAGTTCCAGACTAAATGTGAGCATTTATTTATCTCACTTGCACAATAAAGATTCTGTACTCCTCAAAATAATTAAAATCAGTCAAATGCAAAATCAGAGTACTATGCAAACCTCCAATAATTAAATGTTAAATAAAACAAATATTTTTATGCATTTAATCTACCTTTTATATGTAATTTACCAATGTCTTGCTGCTGACCTTTCATGATGAAAATTACTAGATTTTTTGTTTTTATTGGTAAAACTTTTTTCTCCTGCATCCTATTCTACCATTATCCAGAGCTGCGCCCTCTACTGGTCATGCGGGAATTTGCATTTTTACCTCCGCCAGGGGCTTATTTCAATTTTGGTATGAAGAGGTCTTTACAAAAATATAATTTTTTTGTTATTAAAACAAAACAAAAACAAGCCCAGGTGAGAAAAAGTAACGCAAAAGTAACGTAACGCATTACTTTGCTTAAAAAGTAACTAAGTAACTCAATTAGTTACTTTTTAAGGGAGTAACGCAATATTGTAATGCATTACTTTTCAAAGTAACTTTCCCCAACACTGCTCACATGTACACTTATTAATCCACACATTTACAGTGAACAAAGATGCAGATTACGATTACATCATTTGCAGGGTTCAAATAAAGTTGTAACATCTGCAATGTGAGCTATGCTATGTTTGTTTAGAAGCGTGAGAATGCAATGCCGTCAATCTGGACTTGAAATTTTTTTTTGAAGGTGTAGGCCTTAAAAACATAGTATACCAAACAACATTACTAATCTAGCCTAATAATATAAAATGTTGTCACTCCCATGTTGCTCCAACCCACTATTATTTTCTTTCTTCTGTGAAACCCAGAAGGAGAATATTTTGGGCAGAATGTCCGACTTTCTGCTTTACAGGAAAGTGGATGGCTGGGATGAAAAAAAAAATGTTCATCATTCATTTTACAATGCCTTTATGAACCCTAATGCCTTTATTTTATAGGAGGGACAGAAACATCTCAGGTTTCATTATAAATATCTTATGTTCTAAACATATCTAAACTGTTTTGAATAGTTCTATGTGTTTGGAACAACATGATGAGTAAATGTTGAAAGAATTTTCATTTCTGGGTGAACTATCCCTTTAAGATAACGCAACAAGACAACTTCCAAGTCAATCAGTGTATTGCATTGATTCAAAGCACCTATCATGTGATTAAATGCATGCATTTAGCATGAATCACCTTATACCAAAGCTGTAAAGTAAACACTATAGCTATTGCATGTTAGTGAACACTAAAGAGGAAATTAAACAGTTGAACTGTTTTCATACTCGCAATTGCTTTATCAACCAGGATTTTGGCTCAAACATGCACACGCAATATGAGTTCACACATTTATAGTGACACAAAGAAGAATGGATTAAAAGGAAGAGAAAGTGATGAGCAGGAGAGGAAATGGATACCTGTGATGCTGATAATGGTGGAGGGGATTGGCTTGTCTCTACCCTGTACTTTCCGGTACACATCCCTGCCTGATGAGCCCAAGCACATTGACTGAACAGTGTTAGCACAGATGCTAACAGATTTACGGAGCTTTATCAAAAATGGTGCACAACTAAATAAAGCTTTATAAAACAGATTATGAACATTTCAATTGTCACGTGAGAGAACAGAGCAGCCTCTTTGACAGATTATTATAATGTACATAGTATGTAAACTGAAACTCAGCAAAAAAAAGAACCAATCAAA
Organism: Gobio gobio; assembly: GCF_949357685.1. Classification (NCBI taxonomy): domain Eukaryota; kingdom Metazoa; phylum Chordata; class Actinopteri; order Cypriniformes; family Gobionidae; genus Gobio; species Gobio gobio. Next base: position 38,132,541 of record NC_137112.1, read on the forward strand.
AATAAGCTTTATATATCTGTTTTGGAAATGGTTTAAACAATGTTTTTCATGCTTGTTTAATGAACCATAAACAATTATTGCACATGTATCAGAGGAACAGTCCCCAAAGGGATAGTTCACCCAAAAATGAAAATTAGCCCATAATTTACTCACCCTCAAGTCATCCTAGGTGTATATGACATTCTTCTTTCAGACGAATAAAATCGGAGTTATATTACAAAAGTCCAGGCTAATCCAAGCATTAGAATTGGATTAGTTGCTCTGTTTTTGAAGTCCATAAAAAGTGTATCTGCCCATCAAATAACTGCTCCACGCGGCTCCAGGGTTTTAATAAAGGCCTTCTGAAGCGAATCGATGTGTTTGTGTAAGAAAAATATCCATATTTAAAACTTTATAAAGTAAACTTTCGGCCGACCGCCTTCCCTGAAAAATTGTTGAAAGTTCCCCTGCCGATCAAAAGACTAACGCGACCAGGTCCACTCGTCATGACGTCACGTATGCATCTTGAGTTTCACTTTCAACATTCAACACTTTTCCACAGAAGGTGGTCGGCCGAAAGTTTAGTTGATAAAGTTTTAAATATGGATATTTTTCTTACACAAACGCATCGATTCGCTGCAGAAGGCCTTTATTAACACCCCAGAGCCACGTGGAGCACGTTTTTTGATGGGCAGATGCACTTTTTATGGACTTCAAAAACAGAGCAACTATGAATCCAATTCTAATGCTTGGATTAGCCTGGACTTTTGTAATATAACTCCGATTTTATTCGTCTGAAAGAAGAATGTCATATACACCTAGGATGACTTGAGGGTGAGTAAATTATGGGCTAATTTTCATTTTTGGGTGAACTATCCCTATCCCTTTAAGACACTAAGGGCCCTATCATCCACCCAGCGCAATGCAACGCCAGGCGTGATGCAAATTTATGCTAGTTTCAGCCCGACGCAGTTATCATTTTTACATCCAGCGCAATGTTGTTTAAATAGCAAATGCACTCGCGCCCATCTGTTGTCTTAAAACGAGGTGTGTTCAGGCGCATTGTTGGCGTGTTGATATTTTGAGGAAACTGAAAACGACTGTGACTGGGTTGTTTGTAGGATATATTTTACTGTATCTCTTTACATAAATACTTTTCTACTTAAAAACTATAATTGCGTTATTTTACTAACCCAACTAATGACTCATCCGCACTTCCCAATAGGTTGCATGCACTTTTCGCAGTCCGTCACGGAGCTATTCAATTTTGATTTTGCATATTGGTTTTAAAACGTTCATTCGTGTAGTTCATATGACCATAACATCATTTATTTTGTAGCCAATGCTATGCTTTGCACAACAAAAAGTTAATTGTTCTGCTAATTATACAGTACGTGAAATGTAAATCCCTCTTTCAGTGTTTTTCCCGTTTTCTTGTTCTTGATTTGTTGTTCTTCTGTTTTAATAAATGTGTGTTGTCAGAATCACCTTCATTCTTTCATTTGATTTGACATTATGGCTAAGGCAAATTGTCTTTAAAAGTATGAACCAGACAAAAGTTATTTGACGTTCGCTGCAGTCTGGTTTATCTTAAAGTGTCGCTTCAGTGCAGTAAAGCCACAGAAGAGCTATGTGACAATGAGCAAGATTTCCTGAGACACTACAATAGGCTGCTCTAATAGTTCATTAATAAGGACTGTTTTCTTGCACAAAATTAAATATTTTAAGTTAAATGTACAGTGTAAGACATGTAAAAAAAGACAAGAGGCTAACAATGTTAAGATCAATATTTGTGTAGCCTGCCTGACACGGTATTTTCACAGACTAACACGTCACATCTCTGGCATAGACTACAGTATTTAAAATAGCATATATGCATTTGTTATATTCTCAATTTAATTTACAGAGCAATTCCTGCAAAGTTTTTAGGTTAACTATAGAAGAGACTAGGATTAGTGTGTGTCACACTCGCAAAACTCACAACGGGGGGCGTGGCATCACGATGGACGATGATATCGTCCATCGGCACAACCCTAATGCAACCTAATGCAACCACAATGCAATGTGCTAAACAGGGTTTAATTAATTATAGGCCTATTTAATTATTATATTAATATCTATATAAAATTATAAAAATACATTTAAAAAGTGCAATTTCCTAATGAATTAATGTCATAAAAGGTCAAAAAATGTGAAGGCTACAATAATTAAGATAATGAATGCTATTATTATATAATAATTACTAGAGAGCTGTTGTTTAAAACTCTTTTAGGTGGAGTATAACATGTCATGACACATCAACATGACGTCAACTTATACGTAATATATGTAAAATCAACCACACCCTCGTCTGAATGGCATTCATTTAATTCTTCTTACTCACATATGCTAAGTTTAGGATGCACTGTTCTCTCTGTGATGAAATTTTCCAGTAAAAGACACTCCTTAGACACAATATTCACAGTGCAATAATGGTGTTTGATGAATCAATGCGTGCTGTCACAGTTGAGCGAGTTTGACAAGAGTGTTACGAAAGCAAACACCTCAGCTTAAAGCAGACTAGCTTTGCATTCTTGTCAGGAACCAGCCCATTTGCCTTGGGAATAATGCCAATGAGATTGCCCATCACACAATGTCTTTTGTGAAACTTTTTGGCATGCAGCAAACGTGGCATTTCACACGTAAAACAATTCCAGCAGGTTCAGAACACTGCGACAGCAAAACATCCTAACTTTATAAATTAGTGTTGTGTACACAACTTGAAAATAAGACAGTGTTATATTTAAATTGAGTATACAGGTTAGTTTGACAAAATTAAGTAAACATGTTTAGTTTTTATTAGAGACATAGGTAACACTCAGCCTACTAATATTCTACTAACACACTAATGAGAGTTAGTAGTCATGTAGGTGCAACGTTACTTATAGTCAATAGAATGTGTTAAAGGGTTAGTTCACCAAAAAATGAAAATAATGTAATTTATTCCACACCCTTGTGTTGTTCCACACCCATTAGACCTTCGTTCAACTTCAGAACACAAATGAAGATATTTTTGTTGAAATCCGATGGCTCAGCGAGGCCTGCATAGCCAGCAATGACATTTCCTCTCTCAAGATCCATTAATGTACTAAAAACATATTTAAATCAGTTCATTTTGAAGTACAGTGGTTCAATATTAATATTATAAAGCGACACAAATACTTTTGGTGCGCCAAAAAAACTAAATAACTACTTATATAGTGATGGCCGATTTCAAAACATTGCTTCATGCATGAAGCTTTGTAGCGTTATGAATCAGCGTGTTGAATCATGATTCGGATCGCATGTCAAACCGCCAAACTGCTAAAATCATAGATATACATAATAAAGGCTAGATGTCTCGTCCGTGATGCTGGCCAATGGAGGTCAACGTCCAGACCTGGCGGCCATCTTGTCACAGTCAGCTCGCTCACTCGTAACATTGTGTTGTAATGGTGCATGTACTTTTTAAATAACCATAGCTTGCTCAATTTTCTACCGATTTTCAAACTGTTTGGTTTGTTATAAACGTCAGAGATGTAGTTGTCACTGCATACTTACGAATAATTATTCATAATTTATTCAAGCATCCAGAATTATAGCCACGTTAATAACCTTTGTAAGAAACCAAACCATTTGTAAATCTATCAAGATTTCAGCGAGATAAGAGTATTTGTGTTCGTGCAGATCACTCATCTTACATCAGGTACCACAGAGCCCGCCAGAAAGCTTGCCTGTGACAAGATGGCCGCTGTTGATGGGATGCTCCGAATCATGATTCGATCCGCTGATTCATAACGCTCCGAATCATGATTCGATACGCTGATTCATAACTCCCCGAACCATGATTCGATGCGCTGATTCATAACGCTCCGAATCATGATTCGATGCGCTGATTCATAACGCTCCGAATCATGATTCGATGCGCTGATTCATAACGCTCCGAATCATGATTCGATGCGCTGATTCATAACGCTCTGAATCATGATACGATACGCTGATTCATAACGCTCCGAATCATGATTCGATACGCTGATTCATAACGCTCCGAATCATGATTCGATAAACTGATTCATAACGCCCTGAATCATGATTCGATACGCTGATTCATAACGCCCCGAATCATGATTCAATACACTGATTCATAACACCCCGAATCATGATTCGATGCGCTGATTCATAATGCTCCGAATCATGATTCGATGCGATGATTCATAACGCTCCGAATCATGATTTCAATACACTGATTCATAACGCTCGGAATCATGATTCGATACGCTGATTCATAACGCCCCAAATCATGATTAGATACGCTGATTCATAACGCTTCAAAGCTTCATGAAGCAGTGTTTTGAAATAGGCCATCACTATAAGTCATCACTATAAGTCGTTATTTCGTTTTTTGTGCCGCACCAAAAATATTCTCGTCGATTTATAATATTAATATTGAACCACTGTACATGAACTGATTTAAATATGTTTTTAGTACATTAATGGATCTTGAGAGAGACATAGACATGTCATTGCAGGCTATGCAGGCCTCACTGAGCCATCGGATTTCAACAAAAATATCTTAATTTGTGTTCCGAAGATGAACGAAGGTCTTACAGGTGTGGAACGGCATTAGGGTGAGTAATAAATGACATTATTTTCATTTTTGGGTGAACTAACCCTTTAAAGGGACCCAAAAAATAAAGTGAAACCGAGACATGGACTGTGTTTGAAAACTTATTTATAAAGAAATAATTTGGCAATTGGTTATAAAAATAAAAATGTCTGATGGAGTGGTTACCAAAGTAAATTAGAAATTATTATTTATCAAATGAAATGACTTATAATTTATATTTTATATTATAGTTATTTATTAATTACTTTTTAAATGTTATCATTTACTCATATCAAATTTAATATAATAATATTTTAAATTTGGATCTGCCCACTTATAATTCAGTTTGTACAGAGAAATAAGCAATGTTGTCATTATTATTGAACACAGTTGTAAAATATAAAAATATGATAATTTTAATTATTATTTACAATTTATAACTATATTTTATAAAAATATGAAATAATTCATAATAAATGTGTATACACACACACACACACACACACACACACACACACACACACACACACACACACACACACACACACACACACACACACACACACACACACACACACACACACACACACACACACACACACACACACACACACACACACACACACACACACACACACACACACACACACACACACATTTATTTACAATATATTTTGGGCAATTCAATATTTTTTTGGCCCAATTTCTACTGAGAAATAAGCATTATAGTCATTATTTTCAGACACAGCCATGATGGAAAACTAAAATCTAGTCTACTGGAGTTTATATAGTCTACTGGACTGGTAATGTGAGCTTTTTCTGTTGTAAATGTTACTCAACAGGAAAGAAAGCAAAGCAAATTAGACACTTAGTATCTGTCTCTGGTCCTATTTAAGCAAATGAGCCTATCAAGCGAACAGCACACGCTAAACTACTAGTTTAAGCAGTGTGACAAACAAAGGCTCTAGCTCAATGTCAAGCAAACCAGTTACCAAACACACCCAATATTATATTTAGCTCTCAGCTTGGTGAAAAGTAAAATTTAATCTCTTACCATAAAGCTGCTTATCTATCAAAGAAAAGATTATCATAGAAAAGATTAAATCTATGACTGCGAATTCATTCGCATGGTTAGCGATGCAAGTTAGCTTAAGTAGCTGGTAAAGAGTTAGCTAAGCATTTCCGGAGATATATTTACCATACCTGTCTTCACGAATCCACCTAAAAACATAGCAAAAATAAACTCACTCTTTGTTCATTTCATGTTTTAATGGTCTGGTTTTAGTAAGGATAGGAAATTGAGGTGATTGGCCAGAATGCATAAATAATTGAATGCCTAAATAAGCTTTATTTGGTGACCAGAAGTGATAAAGACGGAGACAATGAGAAATAAGTCCAAATATATGTCCTTGCTGTAAAGACCAGCATATGCTACAATTTTGCTTGACCAGCTACAAAACAGCATTACCCAGCATATAATTGGCATGGAAGAGCAACAAGCATGGAAAATGATGCTGGTCTTTGCAGCATGGATAGTGAAAAACTGTCTAAATTTGAACAAAGAGCTTATGCATAAACATTTGCATGATCATGAGATGAAAAATGTATTTACAGATATAAAGAGCAGGGGAAAAAGAGACAGCTTACCACATTCATGCAGCAACATAGCTGATGCAGACAAATGAAAGAGAGACAGGACAAAAAAGAAAAAAAAATGGAGATAAAGAAAGAACAAAATGATTATGAATGAACCAACAAAGTAACACAGACAGGGATAGTGTGCAATTTTGTGTTGCTAAATTTTGGTGACTCCAGGTGGGACTGGGGCTTAGAGATTGTCTCTGAAATCTGACTGTAATTTCAACAAAAGCCGATGGAAATCATCAAACATTGATAAATGGGGGACTTTTTGAACTTTGGGCATATTGAATTCATCCATTATAATCTATACACTACCATTGAAAAGAAAGATTTTTAAAATGTTTTTGTAAAAAAGTCTCACCAAGGCTGCATTTACTCGTTTATCTATTTTAATATATTTAAAAATGTAATTTATTCCTGTGATGATAAAACTGAATTTTCAGCATAATGACTTCAGTCTTCAGTGTCACATGATGATGTTTTGATGCTCAGGAAAAATGTATTATTATTATCAAAGTTGAAAACAGTTGCATATTTTGGGGAAACATAGATTTTTTTTTTTAGGATTCTTTGATGAATAAAACATTCATTTAATTGAAATAGAAATCCTAATAATGTTATTGTAATAATGTAAGGTATAAACTGCCTAAAAAAATCATACTAACATTAATTTAGTGTGATTGACTAAAATAATTAATAATAATGCAATAAACATCTCCTGAGCTGTTCATAAATGTCATATTAAGGACATTTCCTACGAATACAGCAATTCATAAAGTACTACTTTAGTGTTTTAAAGTACCACTTCAACAGATTGACAAACTCTGATTGGACTGGGATGAATGGATGGAGATAAAACAAAAATATATTGACTCCTAATGCCTTTTATAATGTTTTTGTCTGTCACAAATACATGATACCTTAAATTATCTTCATTTGGAGGATTAATGTTTAATTAGATGAATTATTGAGAATAATTGATGTAATTAATTATATTATGTGTTTAGTTCAATTGACAGCTCTAAAACAAAGAGACATTAACAATATGAAATTTGAAAAATGAGTATGATGTCAAGAAGAATCTAACTTCATTTGGCTGAATCAATATCGTTCTGTTACAGAGACCATGAAATCACACAGGCTCTGGAATTTGGCAGAAATCCCATGTATCTGCAGGTCATTATGGTTTCAATTGTCCTTGTCTCATCCTGGCCTAAAGGAACCATCCCGACAGCTTTAGTCCTGGACTGAATCCTCACATTAAAGCTCTAGTCAGAGCCAATTACGCCTATTCTCTGAGAGAGCTCTTAACCTTTGGCCAGGAGGGAATATGAAGGATATATCCACTGAAATTGAGAAGTAAGGGGAGGAAAACTGCATTACTGCAACAGTAGAACGAAAGTAGAGGATCAGCTTTGAAGGAGGAGCGGAGGAAGTGAAAGACAGAAGCCAGAATAAAGGGCAGCTGCAGAAAAAGAAAAAGTCTTGTTTCTTTGCTATCTTTCACCTGTCCATCCCCTCCTCCTCCATTCTGGTTCCTGCAGCTCTATGAAGAAGTTTGCATGCTTGTCATACTCCTCATGGTCAAGAATTTTAACCTTTATGGTCTTCCTGTGGGGGGAACACAAAATCACATTTGAGGTATGAAGTGTGCTTGTGCGTTCACTTTTAGGCCTCTAAACAAAAAGTTAAAGCCAATCAAATCCGCGAAGACTCTCCATTCCTATTTTATTCATCTACTAATTTCCCTACAGAATGCAATGGAGAAATTATGCGTCCTCTTCTTCAGAACTCAAGAACGAGTCCACGAGGCCATTCAGACAAGTTTGTCCAGCAGAGTTTAGCTCCAACCCTAATCAAACACACCTGAACTGACTAACCAAGCTCTTCAGGGTCGCTTGAAAATGGAAATAAACTTTGCAGGGCAGTTGTTCTCCAGGAGGGAGCAGGGTTGAAGACCTCTGATTTAATGACAAGATAGTGTACATTAGGTCTGGAGAGATTGTGGGTGGACTAGGACTATTGTATATAAACACTTCCTGTTCAGCCCTGAAGATGGCAGCTGTTACAGGGAAGTGGGACCAGGGGAAGACGACATCCCACCTTTTCTCTCACTCATTTCCACCATTTGTGGCTCTCCAATCTCCAGGAAGAAGTTCTTATTCTTTTCATACTCCTCGTCATCGATTATATTGATCTGAATAGTTTTGCTGAAAGAGAAAGAGAGAAAGAAAAAGAGCACAAGTTTGCAGACATGAGAGAGGCACGAGGAAAAGAGCTGAAGAATTGAGTAGAAGCATGCTGGAGAAATAACCGATAGCAAAGAAAAGCAGATTGAAAGAATATGGTCTATTGTACCAACATGAAAATCAAAGGAAAAGTTCACTCAAAAAAAAAAATTGTCGTCATTAATATTTCTTTCTTTTGTTGAACACAACAGGAGCTGCTATGCAGGATATACACAATGTTATCTTCCATACAATGAAAATGAATTTGAAAAACAAAACAAAAAAAAGAGAGATTTTTCAATTTAGGGTGACCTAAAGCTATTAGGAAAATTTTTTAATTAATTCCCTGAAGGAAATGGAAAAATCTGTGGCATATTGTGGTCAGTCTGAATGAATTGCTTATCTGCACATGCTGTGCATGTTTATTATCTATCCATTGAGTGCTTTACATGCTCACACTCAAACAGAGCAGCATATATATCATCATATAATGTGAGAGAGTCAGGGCCAATGGAAATCATTTGAAAAATGATCTGCAATCGCAGCTGTGTTTACTGGAATATATTGGCCTAAAAGCCCTTTAAGTGCTTCTGTCTGGTTTTGTGAATAATACAACAACAGACTCTCTCCTCCATCTCCCTTTGTCTTTACTTTTTTAAAAATAGTATCAATTTACTAAGACCATTACACAAGTCATTGTAACAAACCACTACACAAAATTCAGATCTTACCCTCAACACAAGTCAACAATGTGAGCCTGAGAACATCCCATTTATAGGAAGATAGGAAAGGTTTGTATGATGGACCGACACAATCTCATGGCAATTCATAACTATTTTAGGTTTTGGTGAATTGTGTTTTCGTACAATCGCTACCAATCTACCGTATCCAATTGTACAATGCTTAGTTTTTTCTAAAAGTCATACAAATTCATACGAAATCGCCACCTCAAAAAATCGTTACGTTTTCCAGTGAGATTGGGTTGTATGGACATATTTATGATCGATTTCACAAGCAAAACACTCCAAAAAATGTGTACAAGTTTACAACATGATTTGCACAGAAATGGTTTAAAGCGCCCCTATTAAGTTTTTTTTAATATTCCCTTTCATGCAAAATAGATGTCTGTTGTAAAGTTGAAAGTGCACGATAAAGAAAGAATCGACTATGAATATATGAATAAATGAAAAATATACACTTTGCTTTGTTGATGAACATACATTTGTTAATGCTGATGGGGAGGAATTACAGTTACAGCATCTAATAATGTACCTCAAACTGAGTAGTGTATCATTGGGAAATGCTCAGCTCAAATTGTCCTTGTGATGGATGTTCGGGTTAATAACTACACTCTAAAAAAAAAGTCTCGTAATCAAAAGGGAACCTTTTTTAGTGCTATATAGCACCAATTTTGGTGCTTCAGTGGTTCTTCAGAGGTGCTATATAGCACCTTAGTCAAAGAACCGGTGAAGAACCTCTGAAGAACCGGTAAAGAACCTCTGAAGAACCGCTGAAGAACCACTGAAGCACCAAAAATGGTGCTATATAGCACTAAAAAAGGTTCCCCTATGATTACGAGCCAAGAACTATTTTTGGTGCCATATAGAACCTTTTTTTTTTTAGAGTGTAGTTCTTCCGATGCTTCATCATCGGACTCGCAATCGGATTGATGGTAAAATCCATGTCATCGCTACACTCTAAAAAAAAAGGTTCTATATGGCACCAAAAATGGTTATTGGCTCGTAATCATACACTCTAAAAAAAAAAAGGTTCTATATGGCACCAAAAATAGTTCTTGGCTCGTAATCATAGGGGAACCTTTTTTAGTGCTATATAGCACCATTTTTGGTGCTTCAGTGGTTCTTCAGCGGTTCTTCAGAGGTTCTTCACCGGTTCTTCAGAGGTTCTTCACCGGTTCTTTGACTAAGGTGCTATATAGCACCTCTGAAGAACCGCTAAAGAACCATTGAAGCACCAAAATTGGTGCTATATAGCACTAAAAAAGGTTCCCCTATGATTACGAGCCTTTTTTTTTAGAGTGTAGGGGAACCTTTTTAAGTGCTATATAGCACCAATTTTGGTGCTTCAGCAGTTCTTCAGAGGTTCTTCACCGGTTCTTTGACAAAGGTGCTATATAGCACCGCTAACTATGGTGCTATATAGCACCGCTACCATATACAGAACATGTTAAGATATGGTGCTATATAGCACCAAAAGTGGTTCCTCTATGATTTAGACGAAGAATCATTTTTGGTGCCATATAGAACCTTTTTTTTTTAGAGTGTACTGTCTTTACGATGTGTAAAATCGCTGAGCTTTAGGAAGCCTCCAAAATTAAAGTGTTTTTTGACCTTTTATGCATGTGAACCTGTTGTAGGAGACCTCCAAAACAAAATCAGGAGCCTTTAAAATGGCATAGGGGCACTTTAAAATCAATCAAAGATCGCAACAGCCAGTTTTCAGAAAGCTCAATCAGCTAAATCGCCATCTTGTCAAATAGTTATCTTTTCCCATTGGATTGGGATGGGTGGACATATTTATGTTATATTTTAAAAGCAAAACACACACAAAAACAATCAGCCAATCCGATCGCAACTGCAGTTTTCAGCCATCACTTGCTATTTGATCAGATGATCAGCGAACAGCATGTGGGCAGCTGGTGGGTGTGTCATCTGAGTCTGAGACTAGGACAGAACACACAGAAAGCTAAAACACATCCCTTGAAATACTCTCTACCTTCATCCAGGCATGTGCTCAAAATAAACCCTTCCTCCTGTCGGTTGGCATCTAAGCTCCGCTTGTCACAAAATCTTGAATTGTTCTGCCACCAGCACACTTCTGCTAGGGAACAACACATTGAATGAGACTGCGTAGTGGGTGATATGAAACGGGTGCCTTTTTCGGCGTGATACAGTGATTTTTTTAAGAACATCAAGATTATAAACATTGTACCAGTCAAATAATGTGTTGAAGTATTAAAACATTCTATCTCAAGCTAAATAAATATATTTTTTAATACATTTAATTATGCATTCAGAAAGGTAACAAGGTTGGTATAATATAATTAAATTAACACTTTAATTAGACATTACAAGCCTTGTGCTCAAGGTCATAGTACTTACACAAAGTGCCTTAAAGCTGCATGATATTTCTACAAACATTCACGCTTTAATTATCAAATGTTTACTGTACAAAATCATTATCAAAGTTGAAATTTTAAAATATCACCTTAATGACAAACCAGAAAAAATATAATAGGGACACTTTAACTTGTCCTTGAAGAGTTTAGTTTGTATGGAGCCCCTTAGGGGACATGGGGATGGAAAAACACGTTGATGCTTTTGCGTTCTCTCGCAAATGTTATGCAGAGTTTTTTGGGGAACAAAAAAGCATTGAAATCTCATATATTTTCCATTACCATGTCCCTTTAGGTGCATTTGTGAAAGGGAGATGATGTCATTATGACACAAGTTTTTAATTATTATTATAGGTTATGAATTTGGTAATTACTTTAAAAGTGGAAAAATATGATGGTAACATGGTTAAAACATGGGGACACAACTATTCTATTTTACCTATTCTATTTTACACATTGTTTGTCTTTTTCAGTTTATTTTTTTTTTAATATAATTTTGCCTGTGTTAATGCCAACTACATACATTTTGGCATAGGTGTGTATTTTTAAATCTGTTAAAAAAAAATCTAGAATTTTGAGATTAAAGTCAAAATTACAGACGTAAATATCACTAAACAAGAGATAAAATTGAAATATAAAACATAGTCTTCAGGTTATTTTAACGTTCATGAGATAGGCCTAGGAGTTTTCACAAAACGCCTGCTCACGAAGAATGATTGGTTTAGGCCAAAACTGCTGTGATTGTGAATATAACTAAATAAACCCTTTTATCACTATTATCTTATACATTAATATCTGCTTTATGATTATGAATATGATTTATGACGTTCCAGTAGAAAAAATCATCCAGCTAAGTTCAATAAAAAGCAGTACAAATTACCGGTATATTATTAATTATAATAAATTAAGACAATGAAAACAATTATCACATAATAATGGTTTCTATACTGTTATAAAGGATATGGCAATTAACATTGCATTATTCATATAAATATGGAAATACCCCAAAATGGCTTGAAAAACACACATAAAACATATATGATCACATCATGTGTTAATTGTCCTCATGTTTCATCAGTCAAAAGGTTTCTGCTTTTTTTTTAACTTAGCTGGATGATTTTTTTCCATTTTGCCTACTGGAACATCATAAATCATTACTTCTACGAGACCGTTTTTGGCGTTCTGTGTGAGAGCGCCCTGCGGCTTCAACCCTCAAAGTTACACTATACATAAGGCTCACATGATCATCTCATTTTGGATAGGAATAATCCAAATCCGTCAGGTCATGCGCTGGTCTCTCTGAATTTAAATCTAGATTTATCCACATTGACCCATAGAAATCTTTATGTGAACACACAAATCCGAAAAAAGTGCAGGGATTTTTTATTAGATTTTGCTCTCAGAGCAGATATTAATGTATAAGATAATAGTGATAAAAGATAAACGTTTGAAAACTCCTAGGCCTATCTGTTTCATGAACGTTAAGATAACCTGAACACTACGTTTTATATTTCAATTTTATCTCTTGTTTAGTGATATTTGCTGTACGTTAAGGGCAATTAGGTTACTTGATGGATGATGAAAGTTTTCAGCCCCCTGTTCAAATACACTAGCGGCTGCAGCGCTGTAGTGTGTGTTCAGTGAGGCTGTGTTTGTAATTTTGACTTTAATCTCGAAATATTTCGATTTTATTCTCGAAATATTTTGACTTTAATCTCGATATTCTAGATTTTTTTTTTTACCGTTTTTTTTATTTTTATTTTGCGGTTCAGGGCTTCCGTTATTTCACCACCATTTCCTTTAATAAATCTATTTTACACTAGTAACACAAAATAGTTCCAATCAGGACCTTCAGGACAAAAATGTCCAAATGTCCAATGTACAAATTTTAATCCCAGGGCCATTTAATAATGATGCAATCTTTGTTAATATAGGCTTTTAATTCTGTTGGTGAGGCTTCAAACTTAAAATTTTTAAAAATTTTTACAGATGATGCCATTTTCTCAGGTTTGGCCTATAAAGAAAATACTCGCTTTATTGTTGTTGTTGTTTTTTAAATGTTTTCTGCTTATGCATATTATAAAGCCAATTAGATAAATTATGCAGCTATAATTGTGTTGATGTGTTGGTATGGATGTCTCAGAAAATCTGAAAATAAATTAGTTACAAGAAAAAAATATCTACATTTTACACATCAAGATAGCATTGGCTAAGTCATTGTTTACAGATATTGAAAGTGATTAACACAAATGGCACTCGTTTAGTAAAAGTACCTTATGCTTGAAACCAAAATCTAGAACACATTGTAGAATATTTAGGCACATAATTATAATTTTGACTCTGTAAAGAGAAAGTAGTTTGCTCTTTTCCCCTCTCATGTCCACCTGTCTTTTTGTGACGGACCGTTTGTAATGACTCAGACCATAGATTGATAAACTGTGACAAGGACAAACAGGACAAAGAGAGACAAAGGCCTGCGGATAGAAAAGTGCACAGTGCCATTGTCTGCGTACTTACTATAGGTTTATGTAAGCTCCCTGCACACTTAGGGTTTACAGGGCCCAGCCCCAGACATGCTTCACTGTGTTGTGCTACGGCTTGTTAAATGGGAAGGCCTGTGCAACATTGCCAGACAGCCTGTTTACATAATTTACTAAGCCCAAACACTTTTTTTCTCTCAAAGGCTGTTCACACAAAATGCTACTTACATTTAAAATAAGATGTAGAGATGGATAAACATGTTTTTAAAGGAATAATTTTTCCCAAAATTGAGTTATATTAAATTAAGAATGTATCCTTTTTTCTCACCCACCCCCCATTCACCTTCTGCCAGTACAGAAAACAACACACGCAGTCTATCAATTCATTTTATGGGCCAATCCACAACACACCATTCCCATGTTTGATGATATCCAGAGGCGCTTCATCTACAGCAGCAATGCTTACCAAATATGGAGAGTAAACTAATGTGAAGAGTGGTGGATTTTTCCCTCACACACAATTTATTCTTATTTCCAGCTCAGTCATTTTGCACACAGCACCAAACAATGATTCTTGACTAAACGAGCAGAGAATAAAAATGGCAGGTTTAATAATAGGAAAGGAAAGTTGAAATCAAACAAAATATAACTTACAAAAATTAGAAAAATGTTTTCTTGGCAACTAAAAAAAATTGTACTAAAACTGAAATACAATGAAACTGAGCAAAATAGGAATTAAAAAAATAATAAAGAAGACAAAAACAACAAAATTACAAAAAATTTAAAATGAAAACTGAAAATATAAAAATAAAAGCTAATTCTAAATAAACACTTTAATAGTTTATAAATAATACTAAAATAACACTCTTTTATTTCAAAATGTCTAAGCTACTCTTTTCCCAAGCGAGATTTTCAGTGAATATAGACTAAAATGTATATCACATTACATTATAATATGGCTTCAGAAGAATTGGAATGGTTACACTTTATTTTAAAGTGGTCATGAATTGAGAAATTGTTATTGATCTTTTAACATAAGTGGTCATTGTACTATAAAAATATCCTGCAAGTTTCAGAACTCAAAACTTCCTGTCATGTTTTGCGTTTGTTTTGGTTTCGTATTATATGTTGGACTTTCCGTTACCTGTTAACCTGTTTCTTTGTTCTCTTTTTCCCGCCACTCATCAGCTGTCAAGAACACTCATTTGACGATCACAAGTTATCGCTTTTTTTATATTTATACTGTTGTCTGAGGTCAACTTATGACATTTGCGTGGTTTTTACATTCAAAAACATCATAATGAATAAGTAATAGACTATTTTCTTCCCTGAATTTGAGGCTCTCTCCTGGAACGCTCAGTTTTTATTGGCGTGCCGCACTGAAGACTTGGAAGTAAACACCCACGACTAGGATTGGATAAGATTTGCATATTTAATGAGCTTCAGCTCCCCTGTCAGTACATGTGGGAATTGTTTTGAAAGCGTGTGGGGAAACGGCAACCGGAATGAATCGCCCACAGGGCTCGCAAAATATCTTTATCAAACAAACACAATGATTCATCTCTCATCCACCCGCGATTGATTGGACGTTCTTTTTTTTATTACTTCCCCGCCCGATCGGTGGATATAACCGCGAACCGTACACACACACACACACGCGCGCGCGCGCGCCCTTCAAATATCAAGTCAAGAGAGTGAACAACGCACATCAAGAAAAGAATGTTATTTCACTATTTAATTTTTATTGGTAGCCCATCTGAAAAACACATATCCCCGGGACGTAAGCTTTGAAAGCCCCGGCCCATAAATGTCCGAGTCTCATCCCGAATCGCAATGAACCAACACCACCACAAATAAAGAATTATTCAGCCTTTGACAGTGTGCTAAGGTATGTCAGTTAGACACGTACACATAATCAATACGATCTGTAACAATGCAATACATTTAAAAAAACACGTTTTACTCACATTAGTGTGTTGCTTCATTCATTCATGTAATCTCATACTGTCTGCAAATCCAGTCTCTTGTTTACAAATGAATCTGTGGTTAAATGAAGGAACAGAATGTCTTCCCCACGTGAGCTGGATATTCATTAAAAGTTCATCCATGAATTCATAATATTGGAATCCGAATTAAGCTTATGTGGTATGTTTATTGATTAGAAGTTCGATCCGGTTTAGCTCTATGTAGGCCTATGTCATGTTAGTGGCATGAGACGGTGGGCGGGGCTACAGAATCAGGCGTTGTTCTTTTTCTGTTGAGGCGGTGCTTCACCACACAATGACGTCAAGGTGAGGCATATTCTGAAATCGATCGTTTGCTGGGCCTGGTGTCTATAAAAGCTTTTCTTTGACTAACAAGGAAGTTTTCAGCTCTGAAATTTACAGGATATTCTTATATTACCATGACCTTTTATATATCAAAAGCTCAAACAAAAGTTGATTTCTAAATTCAAAATGTATTTGCCACAAGACTTAAAAAGCATGTGTAATTTGCATAAATGTTTCACATTGTTGGCAAATGATTCAACAAAATATTTTTCAACATCACAAGTTTTCAAAACAATTCCACTGTCCCAATCATAGCAGTGGGCGTTTATTTACAAGTCTTGAATGCGACAATCAAAATGGAGCGTTTGAAAGAGAGTCAGAAACAGGATAGAAAATAGCATATTACTTCTAAATGATGATGTTTTTGATGTAAATATAATTTAACCTCAGAAAACATTATAACATTTTTAAAAAATCAGTTCATGACTCCTTTAAGGTGTCCTTGTTACAGTAATTATACAGTTAAGTACTGAGTAATATTAATTAACCACATGTACTTACTAGCATATAATTATGCAAAATTATGTGCTGTTACTATAGTAAGTACATGTTACATGTAACAAAGATATAGTGTTACCCACTACTTTAATGATGCTTTTTGTAATTTTTGGAGCTTGACAGCCCCTGGTCCCCATCCACTTTCATTGTATGGAAGACTGCAGTTCTAACATTCTGCGAAATGTATCCTTTTGTTTTCCACAGAAGAGTGAAAGTCATACATAGTTGGAACAACATGAGGGTGAATAAATGACAAAATTGACTAAATGTTCCTTAAATAGCTAAATATTTGTAGCTGCTTAGGCTGTTAACTTCTTGTTTTTAATTGATCTGCTATGTGTTTTTGACTCATATTAGTTTGGAGGCATACATTATATGATGTGAGCAACAGATATGGCTTTAAATGCTAAAGTCATAATAAAGGCCTTTGGCTGTAGCTGCTGCTTTAATCAACAATGACCTTCGCTAGTCTGCAATACATGTGAATGCTTATTATGACCAATGAATATATGGGTTAACTGCAGACCACAAGAATTTGCTTAAGCAACTGTGTGTGTGTCTGTGTTAATAATTCAAGCTTGAGTAAAAGAGATGCCAGCTGGTTTTAAACCAGGAGGGCAAGGACAGAACTAACCTGAAGCACAGAGCGCCATTTGAAAATCACTATGACACCAGCTTGCAAAAGCCAAAGACTAATTTTTGAAGGTTATAAATGGTGCCTGATGTTATTTGGTACCGCCACAAATTGGTAAATAGATCTACAGACAGACAGATCAACAGATCCTTACAACATGCATATACGTGACACAGCACACATACATTTGACCTGTGTCAGTGCAGTAAATCCATCAGATGGAAGTGATGAATCTGCATGCAGGAAGCCAATTATATTTATTCCTATCAGTATGTCAGCTGAAGCATAGATGCATTGCTTATATTAACTCCAAACAAGACAGCAGTGAGCCGGATAAATTATACAGAAAATCCAAGGTTAACGTATAGATATTCAAGGATGAAAGCAGATTTATGTAAGGATGTTTAGAATGTATGTACAGTGGCAAGAACAAGTATGTGAACCACTTGCAGAGTCTGTGAAAATGTAATTTGAACTAAATGAAGAGATCATACAAAAGGCATATTATTGTTTATTTAGTACTGTCCTGAATAAGATATTTTACAAAAAAAATGTAACCCTCTCCAGGAGGGACTGTATAATTTTGAGATCCATCTTTTCACACTGAGGACAATTGAGGGACTCAAACTCAAGACTTTAACACAACTATTACAACTAAGGTCAAACATTCAATGATGCTCCAGAAGGAAACGCGATGCATTAAGAGCTGGGGGATGAAAACTTATTGAATTTGAAGATCATGGTAAATTGTCCTCAATTTGTCTTCTGGGAAACATGCAAGTATCTTCTGTTTCTTCTTAAGGGCAGTACTAAATGAGAAAAATGTTTTGAACAAAATAAGAAACATTTGGACATCTACATCCTGCTCGAAAGTTTTCACCCCCCGGCTCTTAATGCATCGTGTTTGCTTCTGGAGCATCAGTGAATGTTTAAAACCTTCTAGTAGTTGTGTTTGAGTCCCTCAATTGTCATCAGTGTGAAAAACTGGATCTCAAAATCATACACAACAAAAAACAGCCGTGGATCATCCAGGGAACGACACACAGTATTGAGAATTAATGGTTCATAAACTTTTGAACGGGGTTATTTGAATAAATTCAGCAATTTTTTTGTCTTATGGATTATATGTAAACATTTTATATGTAAAATATCTTATTCAGGACAGCACTAAATAATAAATAAAATGTATTTAGTTAAAATTATTCACATTTTCACAGATTCTGCAAGTGGTTCACATACTTTTTCTTGCCACTGTATAATGCATAACAACCTCTGAATGTACGCTGTTTTTATATAGCGCAGAATCTTGGGACATGTGGTCTCCACCTCACAGCCGGCGAAAAAGAGTCAGGATCTTGTTGATGGATGCTAGGGCTGCAGCTATCGATTCTTTTTGTAATCGATTAATCTAGCACTTAATCGATCGATTAATCGATTAATCGGATACATTTTTTCCCGTGTTTTTAAACAACCAAAACAAATAATGCATAACGAAAATGAAGAGGAAAAGCAATTTAATTTATTAATATGCACAACAGGTTTCATGCTGTAATCTAGCCCTGACATCAAAGTAAATATCTTTTATGTAGATTTCTACACCTGCAGCATTTACCATTAGGCTACTAACAAATAATATATCATATGTGGTGAGCCTATTTGCTATGGTAACCTAGCAACATGTGTGTGTGTGTGTGTGTGTGTGTGCGTGTGCGTGAGGCTTCATTGCAGTTAGGTACTGCAGAAATACATACATTCATTTTTAATAGAACGCTGCATTTGGCTTGCATCACTTGCATAGCGGTGCATTTTAGGTGAAGCATCCGTTCGAAAAATCACGTCACATCACGTCCCGGTGTATACAGTGAATGCTAAAATTATTGTTGCGTGGCTACATAAAAGTTTAAGCATATGTGATGCATTGCCACAATTGGTCTGACTGGCGCGAGAGAGCGAGAGGAGGGTGCATGCGTGTGTGTGTGTGTGTTACTGATTTTCTACTATCAGTTCTGCGCTGCTCTCCGCGCGCGATCTTCACGCGAAAAGAGGTCTGCCTTCAGGGCGCGCGCTCGTTGTCAAAGACGCGACACGGCTCAACTCTCCGTGTCACAGAAAAAAGCTGAGCACTGAACGGATAAGTTTTCCGTATTGTTGTTTTTGAATAGTGCACAACCGCTTCAATGTTCAAACTGGCAAGGCTTTAAAAGCATTTACTTGACAAACTTTATGAGGATGAAAGTGAAAGCGATCTGGCTTCGGGCTTGCGCACGCCGCGTGTGTGTGTGTGTGTGTGTGGCAGCTATAAGAACGGTAATCAACTTACATAAACTGTGTAAAACATGCAGTTACTATAGTGATTCTGGGCATCTAGAATCTAAACTAAATTCAAAATGTATCATGCGCTATGGTGTGCTTCCTGAACATTGAACAGCGGTCCGTGTGAATCAGATCCCTGCGCGTATAGTGCGCGTCATAGGAATTTAACGAGGCTTCGAGGCAGAATTTTTGCCTCGAGGAATTTTTGTAATCGAGTTAATCGAGTAACTCGATGAATCGTTTCAGCCCTAAATGGATGCGATTATTAACATTACTGTAGTATGAAGCAGAGCAGGATCGAGTGTTGTGAAGCTGAGAAAGGTCGCAGGAGCGATTGAAGAGCAGGACTGTTATTATGGCATAGTCGTCGGCGGGACTTTTATTATGACACGCCACTTCCTCTTTTCCAGTGTTGAGTTTGAGGTAACGCAACTCTGTTTATCGTATTAGATATATCTGAGTGTGTTGAAAAGGTAGTGATGACGTTCGCTCGGCGGCTGCTATGACACTTGTTCACACTGCAGTGAGAGTACAGCGTTTCTGCTAAATAAAACCGGAAACCGAGGGTAACGCAGATATGACGCAATCGACAGTCGACTCCCGCATGGCTCACGCGTCCCGGTTCCTTGGTTAAAATAGCAATTTCTCACGATTTACAAATAGTTGGAAACATTTGGGATATTCTAAGTACTCAACTCAAAATATATAACACTGGCCTAGTGGTTTTTGGATATTTAACTGCAAAAATCTTACATAGTTCACCTTTAATTCTCTCTAGATAGTTTTAGATGAACATGAAATATTTACACCTCCACAGAGAAATGTTGTCTCAGAGCCCACCCGAGAACTTCCCCCCAGTTTTTTTTTTGAGTCCTCAAACAATGCATATTCAATATTCATTCATGCAAATGTTTCTTTTAGTGCATAAAGTCAATATAGCACAGTTAATTAAAGGTTAGTCTAAGCCTTGAACATAAAAAAATAGTAAAAATGTAACTGAAATGAAAAAGAAAATTGAAAATATAAAAATAGAATCTAACAACACTGTTGCAAAATCTATTTGAGTTAATTGTGTGTACGACGTAAGGACACAAAAAAGCTTCCTCAAAGAAGAAAGCATATAGAGCTAAAATGATCAACTACGACTACTTTTACTGCCCCTTCTCTTATCTGGTTTGTGACTGACCCATTTAAACCCAATTTAATGCCATTAAGGCTTTCTCCACTCAAAAAGTTAATCAGCGCCAGTGCTTTTCAAGTCAGAAAGCCCCTGGCTCTTGACTCTCAGATGTTGACTGTGAGCTGGAATATTCATTAGCTGTTTTTCCCCTGTCCATGACAAGCCATGCTACGAAGACCCATGGCTTAGCAAGCCTATTGAACCGATGTGATGGGTAAAGCCAAACCTACACGGGACTCCTGCTGTGTATTGTTACCATAGCCAGGAACAGACTGTTACTTTCCCTTCCAAGAGCTGTAATGGGATGGGATACATTTTTCTGGCTGCCTTGAAGTTTCTAGCTCTCTCCCTCTCTTTTCCTGTCAGTGATTATAATAGAATGCCATCTGATCAGCGTTCATTCACAGGCAAAAAGAGCTGATTGAAAAATGATCAGCCGTTTTATAACCCAGAAGTTAGTGGACGGGATTACACAAGCGTGAAGGCTGCTTGTCAGACACCGGTCCAGATCTACAGCACTGTGAAAAACACGAGACTGGGTGAAAGATGAGAAAGAGACTCAGGGAATAAAAGAGGCATAGCAACACTGGATACACCATAAATGGACCACACAGATTTACAGAAGCAGGATGAATCTTGGCAGATGCTTTCTAAGAGACTTCATGTAATATATTATACGGAATACATTATTAATCTTGATATTATCATATTATCTCCCAGGGAACACACACCAGTGTTGTATACTGTTAATTAAAACTAAATCTATTAAACATTTGGTTTTGTTGAAAAAAGAAAAGAAAAAAAAATAGATGACTTGGAAACTAATTGAAATAAGTTTAAAATAAAATACTAAATTGACTAAAAATGAAATAAATATAAAGCTAAATGGAAATATTAAAAAATGCATAAATGACAAAAGCACAAAACTGAAAATATAACATTTAAAGGATTAATAAATACTATAATTTTAAACAAAAATATTAAAAATAACACTGATATAAACTGATAAAATGTATACTAGTTTGAACACTGCTTTGGATAACAGTGTCTGGAAGATGAATTAATGCAAATGTAATATTTTATTCAAATGTAATGTTTTTTTGTTTACTCATTGAAAAAACACTAGGCACAAAGATAAAACTTCAAAGTGTTAAAGGTCCCATGGCATGAAATGTTCATTTTATGAGGTTTTTCAACATTAATATGAGTTCCCCTATCCTGAATATTGTCCCCAAGTGGATAGAAATGTTGATCGGTGTAAAACCGAGTTCTGGCTGTCTTTCTCTGCCTTTGAGAAAATGACAGGCCAGACGAGCCAATCCTGAAGTCTCCTGGTTTGACGTCCAAGCAGGAACGGTTTCCTCCCTTTCCTCCGCCCAGAGAATTTGGCATGCCCATGCAAACGCTCGAGAGATCATGGGTTGTGAACGAGTGAACGCTGGCAGTTTCTCAGTGTTTGGATGTACAAATGAAAACAGAAGTATTTTTTCAGTTCCTTCTGATCTGTGATCAGTGATTTCTTATGTGTAGCTAATTATTTATTATTCGTGCACACACTGCGGCTTCTCTCTCTCCCAACAAAACGGTGTTTTCGTTTTTTCTATCTTGTGAGTCAGTGTTTTTGTACGTCCTCGTCGCGTCTATCTGTTCTAAAATGTGCATACAGTCGTTTCTGCTCAACATAGAGAGCCACATCTTTAGAGATAAACTTCACACACGCCGAAGCTCGGGCTGGCCGGTGGCCTTCAACATCCCCGACCCCCAGTACTGCATCTGGCCCACAGCGGAGGCGCCTTACGCGGCGCGAGATTAAGCAGAAGGGGGGTAAGCGTGAGGGTATCTGGGCTAGGCTATTCCCCACAATAAACTGGATTATAGGGCTGCTCGATTATGGAAAAAATCATAATCACGATTATTTTGGTCAAAATTGAAATCACGATTATGTAACACGATTATTTCACATGACTTTGGGAATGTGTTGTATTTATTAAAAATACACCTTTCAACAATTCAATTGAAATTGTAACATTTGTTGTACTTTTTGAACTATTAAAATAAATAATATAACATATATTCAAATCAAAGTATAAAAGTATTCACATAAAAATGATAATCACAAATAAATAAGATCAACAATATGGTTCGGCTAGATATGCTTTTCAGGTACGTCTAACATTAGTTTTCAGGTACAGAAATGTATCAAATGTAAGGTAGCATTGCATATTTGAGTGCATAAATTAAAGATGAATCCTATTAAACTTACAAAAGCTATTCAATCCGGATCGGATATGCGTCGTCTTTCTCGACTGTATAAAGTTCACTTAAGGCATATACAGACTATGTCTGCTAGGATACTCATCAAGATGGACATGTTGACATACGTTTTGTGTGAGTTTGTCCGTTCAAGAGCAAGACTTGAAAGAGAACTCAATATTTGCGCGCTGTGAGACGTGTGCGCGCTCTCGGATGAGTGGACAGAGATACATTTCCTCACAGCGCGCGCGGCTTCTCATTCGCGTCTTCAGGCACTAAACCCGGGTGACGACGGTGAAAACGACTGGTCATATTCAAACATACGGCAGCACTCGCATGCATTGAACAAAGTTTACAAAGAGAGAATTATTTGACAAATATGAGGGGAAAAAAGGACGTTTACACGGCACCCCTGCTCTCGTCAGTTTTTGTTTCTTTATTAGATTGTCATAGGTCACTCTGTGTTTAATTTTCAAGTGGTAAAACAAATTCGTGATGTTCCCTTGCGTTGCAGCCACTACCATGTAGCAAATCTTGCACGTAGCATGTTTCTGCTCGTCGTCTGATTCCTCGAAGCCAAACTGTTCCCAGACAACGGAGTTGGTTTTGCCTTTTTTGCTCACCAAACGCTGCTGTAACTGCCCTCCTTCTGCCATCTTTACTCGCGCCGAGTTTTTAAATTCTGCACACGAGACTCCCGATCTGAGAAAGTTTGTGGCTTCGGGAGGGGCGGATGAGCGCGTGCGCGTTTCATTCAGAACGCAAGGCAAAATAATCGTTTTTTCTCGATTGTACTATTTTGGTGATCGTTGGGAGGCAAAATCGAAATCGAAATCGAAATTCGATTAATTGCACAGCCCTACTGGATTACATTCGATTACTGCTGTTGTGTCTTTGTTTGCGCTGTGTACGCAATGCGCGTCACTGACGCTTTTCATATGATAGGAACATGTTTAAAAATAATGCTATTATCAACACTTACTCGTAACTCGTTCGTCTCGACAACTGTAATGGTACTTTGCATGTGTTACAAAGTTGGTAATAATGATGAAGACGGACTCGGTGTGACTGGAACTCGTGTTTATTCAGAACTCTCAGATACAAACACAATAAACTCGCGCTGACAGCCTCTCACAACTCAGTAGTTACTATAAATAACTTTGTTAGCAATCGTTCCGTCTCCGTGATGTCCGGTTCGCGAACGAATCATTCTTTTGAACCGGTTCTTTTTAGTGAACCGAATCAGTTCACCAAATCGGACTGAATCGTTCTAAACGGTTCGCGTCTCCAGTCAGCGCTGATCCATAATTTACAAAAGTTATTAACTTTCTGACATGAGTGACAGCCCCTCCGACTAGAAATAAACTAATAACCTGAAGTATATGCTGTAACTGCAACAGCACTGAACTGAGACTGACAGAACTGATGTGAAGTGAACACAGGTCCATCCGTCTCTCTGGCAGCAGCTCATGCCAGCTCGTGCCTCGTAGACCTCGCAAAGATGTCAGCTAATCACAACAGTGGGCGTTTTTACTGAAGTCTCACAGCAGACACGCCTCCTGAAGCAGGGCATTCAGCCAGAGGACAAACATCAGTATTGAAAAAATGCCTTTTATTTCTAAATTATGACATTTTATGATGTAAAAATCATACTAACAATATAAGTACACCTCAGGAAACATTATAAAATAATAGAAAAATGCCATGCCATGGGACCTTTAAAAAACTGAATAGAGTGATAAACGTTTGTCATTATTTTCTTTCTGCTATGGCATTCTGATACAATAGGACTTTCTTTTATTAGTTCAAAGAAGATGTTAAGCACAATATGCATAATTCTAAGGAAAATTAAAACATTTTATGGTACATTTTATGTACATTTAGTCATTTAATAGATCCGAAGTGACTAACAAATGAGAAAAAGTGCAAGTAATTTATCATAATTGTGCATTAAAGCTACACTATGTAACTTTTCTGTCCACTAGAGGTCGCCTGTTCAAAACAAAGGCGTAGTTTGATGACGCCACGTTTGAGCGCAGAATCTTGGGACATGTGGTCTTCACCTCACAGCTGGTGGGAAAGAGTAAGAATAGAACTCGGGCAGAAATCATGTTCATGGATGCAATTATTAACATTACTGTAGTATGAAGCAGAGCAGGACCGAGTGTTGTGGAGCTGAGCAAGGCCGCAGGAGCGATTGAAGAGCGGGAATGTTATTATGGCATAGTCGCCGGCGGGACTTTTATTATGACATGGTCGCCCGCGCCACTTCCTCTTTTCCAGTCATCGGCGGCTGCTATGACACTTGTTCACACTGCAGTGAGAGTACAGCGTTTCTTCTAAATAAAACCAGAAACCGAGAGTAACGCAGATATGACGCAATCGACAGGCGACTCCCTCAAACGCATGGCTCACACGTCCCGGTTCCTTGGTTAAAATAGCAATTTCTCACGATTTACAAATAGTTGGAAACGTTTGGGATATTCTAAGTTCTCAACTAAACAAAATATATAACACTGGCCTAGTGGTTTTTGGAAATTTTACTGCAAAAATCTATCTAAGTTCACCTTTAATCACAATCTACTTTCCTTGCATGGGAGCAGCTTGGACATTATGCTTAAAGTCCCTGTAAAGTTAAAATTTGTTACACTACAGACAAACGTGTCAACCATATAATAATAAAAGATCCACCAAGTAAATAAAATAGCTTATCAAAATCTTAAGCAGGATTCTCTGCTCTCAAATGCTGGGGGCGTGTCCGCTGTCTGTGCTGAAACCACGCCCACTCGTGGGAAAACTGCAGTAAGCACACAAGAGAAAACGCTCACATCCATTTGTGTTTCACAGAAGAAAGAAAAGATGAGAAAAAGCTTCAGAACAAAATGAGGTTGAGTTAAAGACACAATATGTAAGATTTTTGGATTAAAATATAAAAAAAACACTAGAACAATGTTATATATTTTGTTGACTTGTGTACTTTCATTATCCCGAATGTTTAAATCCAGGGAAATAAGCTATTTTAACGAGGACACGGACCGTGCCCATACGTCGCCTATCCATGACATCATACCTGCGTTACCCTCGATTTCCAGTTCGATTTTTTCATCGATTTTTTCCAGTTTAATCAAGTACCCTTGATTATTTTGTAGAAACCATGGAAACACCAAAGACGCTTTAATATATTATGTGTTTTATTAGACAGGTGAGCAACTGTTTGGATAAATTCATCCACAGAAAACGTATCATTGTTATATAGCTCAACACAGTTAGTCTTATTGTTTAAATCTCATGTGAGTGCCATGTTTTACCATGCCTAATATCCATCTAGCTTACTGCAGTGTGTAACAGGTGTCTCATTGTAGCCACCGAGCGAACGCACAGATATAACATAACTTTCAACACACTTAAATGTATCTAATATGATAAAACATCGCTGCGTTACCCCACATACTCATGAGCGGAAGAAGCGGAAGAAGCGGAAGCGCTCGTCTGAGGCACAATAAAAGCTCTGTGAAATCAAGCCGTCATCAAGCTACTCCTTTGTTTTGAATAAGCGACCTCTAGCGGTGAAAAATTACATATGGTGGCTTTAATGATGACAATGTCATTATATAAACTGGGTGTAAAAAAAATAGGTAGATTTTTGTAAGCTGTGGCGTGAGAGAAGATAAAATCATCTGCGTTTTCATGACACACATTGTGCTTAAGGCAAGCTGATCAGCTGTCCTGTAATTGAGTGACACGCAACTAAAGATTGATATTAGAGATTAGAGTGTTCTTTGCGACACAAGATAAGCCTACAACACCTGGAACAAGCCATACACACAAAAACATACATGCTAAAATTTACACCCTTGATATTCAGCCCACTTATCCCAATAAAAGTATGGTATATAAAATACTGGACAACATTCAGTAGTATTAGCTATATAGAAAACACAACTCATCCACTAACATTCAAATATGACCTTAAATGCCAGTTTTATTTCATTTACTCCCCTCTTTGTCATCAAAGCAACAGAAATAGATCATTTTCTGTCATCGTCTGTCTGTTCTCCCTCCCGGGGCAACTACAGACGGAGATTCGGGCCTATGGGAGCAGCTGAGTTTGGGTCAGCTTCCCTTGGCAACAGAACTATTTGCCCTGGGAAGCACTGCAGGCCCAAGTAGGACCTCCACCGGAGAAAAATCCCAGCAGAGATTCTCTCAAGATTAGTATACGGCAAAGTCTGTCTTTCACCATACAAGGTGAAACTTGAGTTGTTTATGCATTGAATTAAAATCAGATTAGATTGACAAATTCAATCTAATTTCCCTTGAGCTTTTGACATATAAGAGATCAACATACTATAAGAATATCCTGTACATTTCAGAACTGAAAACTTCCTTGTTAGTCCAAAAACAGCTTTTATTGAAACCAAGCCCAGAGAACTTGTTTTGGATTTGGATTTACATAGATTTTTGATGTAAAAAATCATACTAAAAGTGCACCCCGAGAAACATTATAAAATAATAAAATAATGCAGTTCATGAACCTTTTAATGAATATGCCAATCTGATGTGTTTCTATAGGGATGTCATGTGCTGATGCTAAAACTCTATACAATTTTGCATAAATGATCACAAATAAAACACTAAAAACAATCATTTTAAATGCTACAGTACAAGTGCAGCACAACATTATAATGGACAGTAAGAAAAAAAAAGATATTTGCTATATATGGGTTATTAAATTGAGTTTTAAAGATTTTCAATAACTTTAAGTGAGCATTAAATGACGATAGGTAATCCAAATGAAAATCTATATCGACCAATAAATAAAAAATACAATACAAATATAATAAACTAAAATAAAAATATGACTGCCACAATTACAAGTAAAACAGTGTTTTTAAATAAAAAAAGCACTGAGTGCAACTTGAAAAAACATCAACATTTCAAGATGTCCACTTGCAACATCAAACTTGGCACAAAAGTACTCAAATATAAATTTGATGCACCGAACAAGCAGCTCCCCAAATCTGCCACATTCTTTTGTCAAACCCTTTTATATCCCATCTGTCTGTGTAGAAAGAAAGAAATCACAAGCTTTGGAGACTATAATCTTCTCCGGGCAGATATTTTTGAGCAGGTTTATACAGTGCACTTGACAGCTGTGAAATGTCTAGTGTGCTTCAGAAAGAACTTCTGCCTGTGCTTGCTTGGGGACAAAAAGACAGCAGGAAAAGAGTAATCAGACGAAATGTCATGCTCTGTACGGCTGTAATCAACTGAGCATCAGACTGTGAAAATGGACCTCAGTTTTGATGAACTACGCACCTGCACAAATCCTTTGGACAAGACAAATGATTTGGTTAAATAGCATAAACACAACACCAATCCATTTAGATCTCTCTTGCAACTTACACATTTAAAATACTTTGTAGTATCACAAACCAGGGCTTCCAGACGTTTTGATCAACACATTCAGTCATTCATGATTACTGAATAAGAATTTCAAGTCGCAGCCTTGAGAATTAATAGATTTAAATTATTAGTGCACAAATGCCTCCAATTAAACTGTCTCAGAAGGCAGATCAGTGTTTCTCATTGTCTTGTTGCCATGTTTTACTCTACAAGCAATTACAAAAAGCAATATCCAACCAATGACATATTTATGACCTGAGCAGATCTAAAAAAATGGATTTTCACAATAAAAATGTCCAAAACATTTGGTGACGTTTTAAAGAGGTCCTATTATGCTTTTTTATATTTTCAACTTTCATTAGTGTATAACGTTGCTGTTTGAGCGTAAAAACGATCTGCAGAGTTACAAATCACAAAGTCCACTCCAAAGTGTGTTATACACTCCAAAAGGCTATACTTGTTTCTGAACTCCCTAAATTCTAATTCTAATTTTCTTCCGGGGATGTACGTGTTAAATATTCAGCAAAGGAATACACATAAAAAGGGACGAGGCCTGGTTGAGTTGGGTTAGTTGTGTGTTATGGTAAGAGGCATGACATTTTCAAAACACACTTGAAGCGGTTGACCAATCACAACACACTGGTCCGGCCGACCAATCAGAGCACATTGAGCTATTTGGAAGGAGGGGCTTCTAAGAGACTGGAACTAAACAGAGCGTAGTCTCGCTAATGCCAAGTTCAGACTGCACGATTTTAAAACTTGAAAGAAGAAAGTTTGCGATTCAAATTGTCTGTGCACTGATTTGCAGCGAAAGGGAGAAAAAGAAAACATATTATGGTTGAGGAAATGGTTGGGGAGACACTGGGAGCAATGATAGTGTTCTGCAAAGAGAGTTTGAGATAAATAAATCATTTTGCAATGTGCTGCTATTGCGGCTGGTC
This sequence comes from Gobio gobio, assembly GCF_949357685.1. Classification (NCBI taxonomy): domain Eukaryota; kingdom Metazoa; phylum Chordata; class Actinopteri; order Cypriniformes; family Gobionidae; genus Gobio; species Gobio gobio. The sequence continues at coordinate 38,162,184 of NC_137112.1, forward strand.
AAGCAAATGTCTATGCTTTGTTTCTGTTTGATAGAATTGTAAATATATCTATTAAAATACTGATATTCTGGTCTATAGCTCCTCCCCAAACTTCCCGCTGCCTTCTATCTTGCTCTCTCATTGGCTGTCGGTCATCGCCGATGTCATTTTCAGTCAGAACACGTTTCACACAGCAGGAGTTTGAATCACCGACAGGTCCAGATATTTAGCATGCCAAATATCTCACGGGCATCGGCGACTCATCTGCGATTCTCCCTGATCGCGTCTTTGATAATTCACACTGCGTGATTGTGATTTGTCTGCAATTTCACAAAACCTGTCGGCTAGTCAAAATCGTGGCTAAAATCGCGCAGTGTGAACTCGGCATTAGCCAGACCTTCGGACTGAGGGCAGAAGCTTTGCACTCTATCGCAGCTTTCATTGGTCAAAGGCCACCCAAGAGGACGTTTGACTGACATATAACTAGACATGTGCCGGTAAACGGTAATACGATATACCGCAATAATGAACATGCACAATATTGTTATCGTGGGCACTTCAAAATACTGTGAATAATTATTTATTACGAATTATTCAGATTTTTAGAATGCATTTTAAGAATACTTTACCCATCAACCGTTTAAAATAAACAACACGTCAAAGAGGAACGCGGTCTGATGTAAACAGACCGTGCATGAGCCGAGCACATGGCGGAACGAGTGAAGACGCTGAAGTGCACATTCACTCTCTGACAGCAGAGGGCGCTGACGGAATAGCAGAAATGCAGCCGTTTCCCCGGTAACCCTCGTAAAACAAAACTATACAGTGCTCGTCATCACATAACCTAATACTTAATACTTAAAGACTTAAGGCTATTCATTTTCAAACTATATTTTAGCCCTATATTTTAATCTGGACTAAATTACATGCCCTAGATATTGTTTTAATATGTTCTGACTGTTGTTCAATCACACACTTTACAATAAGGCACCATTATTTAATATTAGTTCATTCATTAACAAACTGACAATGAAAAATACTTCTAAAGCATGTATTAATCTTAGTTTAATGTACACTTCAGCATTTAATAACACATTATTAAAATCAAAAGTTGTAACTGTATTATTTAATGGACCTGAGCTAACACTAACAGTTTTAAAAACTAACAGTTGCTTTTTTAAACTAACACTATCAAAAAAGAATAACTTCTGTAAAAATGTAGCTATTCATTCTGTTAATGTTAATGCATTAACTGGTGAGACATTATTGTAAAGTGTTACCTATTGTTCTTTATAATTCTTTTGCACTTAATATCTTAATAAATATTTTTTTACTTTATACATTTTTGTGTATTGCTTTATTGTATTTAAATGTTTGGTTCTTTTGTTATAAGAAACTTATTAAACCTGTTATAGTATGACAACACTTTTTTTGCAACTTATTTCAATATCGTGATAATACCGTATACCGTGATAAAAGCTTCAGCAATTAATCGCAACATGAAAATTTGATACCGGCACATGCCTACATATAAACACAACCAATCACAGTTTGTTTTGTTCCGTGTCATGTTTAGGGGCGTGAAAATGTAAAGTCGATGTCCCTGCAATAACAGTCCGGCGTGCATCTAGAAATTATTCATTCAAGAACATTATGCGCAAACTTCACATGCTTTTGAAAATCCAGTGTTTAGTTGATCCTGGTATGCGCTCATTATCACAGTTGTAAACACGACGGCGTTCCTCTTCCACGAGAGAGTTTGGAGTCGCGACATTTGCAACACGTTCGTCTCGCGGACATCCTGAAGAATTCAACCAATCAGATGACGACTTTGAAACTCCTGAAGTGTTTCCAGATAAGTGTGCCATATGCATCAGACGTTCAGCCAACGGTCCGAGGGGGTGAAGTTTAGAGACTAAACAGAGCGTTACAGACAGTCTTGGAAGAGAGGTGCTGCAATAATGTAAAATATGTTAATAATTATGTTTTTTTTTTTATCATTCAACCATGAAAACCTATTCTAGTAGACCCCATACAACATCAAGGCTTTGAAATAAGGGCATAATAGGTTCCTTTTAAAGCCATTTTCAAGAAACTATGCTACAATTAACTTAATTTTAACACATATTTACACTTAAAAAAGTAAACAAATTCTGATATTTCGAGGTTTTCCATAACCGTGGGGATCTTGCTAAGAAAGAAAAGGGTGTGGGTGTCCAATCCAGTCAATATTTGAGATACTGAATCATTAAGGACATGTCTAGTTACTTGTTTATTTACTAGCGTCTTAATGTGCTCAATTTCCTGTGACACAATATTTCCATCTTTCCTACTTGTATCCTAACAGCTAAAACGGGAACTGAGCAGTGGCCTAAGTTTGTTGTGTTAAGATAAAAGGCCACACTCTATATACAATCCAGTGTCTCGTACGCACTCTAGTATAGCATGAATCAGCTGTGACAATCTTCATGTGATTACTCCTGGCATAAAGGCTACAGAAACATGTATGACTCATGAAATGTTGTCATTTCCAGGCGGTTTAACATTTCTGTGATGTGCAAAAGTGTCACGACCTTGCCACCTGATTTAACATGTGGAGTCCCAATGGGTTTTGTAATCGGACCGCTGTCATTTTGTAAATACTGAACTCCTGATCTGTATTCTTTGAGCTGTAGGCATGTGCAGTGATTATTTGTTCAAAAATCATGTTTTTCTGAATCACATGATGTACATCTTCAGATATGCCAGAAACACAAATACCCAAGACAGGTGGACAGACGGCTTATTTCAAAATCAGGTTACAATCCTAATCCTCTTCTTTTTGTCTACCACGTTCACCCTAATCGGTTCAATGGCTTAAGAAATGCACAATATTGTTATTTCTCGCTAACAAATCCAGGATTGACAGTGGAACTAAACCAAAGCATTTGGAAAAGATACATGGGCAAAAAAATAATTAAATGAAGCATAGACGTTAACTACATTGAGGGAACAGGTGGTAGGAGAAAGCTCATGAACAGCAAAGTCGATTTATTAGGGTAAAGGGTGAACATTTTCATTGTAAGGAAAAACCTTTCAAAACTAGAATGGAATAAGAAGATGATGGATGAAAAGCCAGCATACATTTCAACCAAGCCTGGCACTAATGTCTTCCATCCATTAACCAGTGGAGAATATAATTCCATCTCCATTCTGTCACTGCTTCTGATGGAATGTTGTCATTCCTGGGTGGAAAAATATGGAAAAGTTCCTTAACAACTTGCTGCATTAAAAAGTCCCCTGTCACATACATCACAGCCTGACAACAGTCAGACGTTGGATTTAGTCAGAAGTAATTTCTTTTTTTCGGCCTAAGGGATACTGCAGAGAAGCTGCTGCACTGCCTTCTAATAGGAATTTACAAATGTGATTATTTTTGACAGATTATTATTTTTTGCGAGGGGGAAAGGCTCCAAATTGTTCTGGCTGACATAAGGAAAATGATTTCTGTCAGTGTTCACTATTGTTGGATACCATTTATAGACCCATGGACGTTTAAATAATATTCTCAAGGACTACACTCTATTTGCTTTGAAAAGCCTTTAAAAAGGTGATTTCAGTTTTAATACAAGGGACCATTATTTGAACTATGAATTTTAACAAACATTTTTTAAAGCACAATAAAAATCTAGTTAATCTAGGCATGTTCATCACAAAAAATTTTCTATAATCCTTAAAAAATGATATATTAAATTAGCAATTTTGTACCAACATAATAACATAGTAATTGTTCAAATATTTACCTAAAATACTGTTTAAAGGTTAGATTTTTTAAAAGAAATGAATACATTTATTCATCAAGGATGCATTCAATTGTTCAAAATGATAGTAAAGATATTTATAACATTACAAAAGATTTCCTTTTTTAAATAAAAGCTGCATTTAATGGATTATTTATAGTAATCAAATAATCCATAAAATCCTGTTGAATAGCCCAATGAGCAGTTAAATTGAATAATCTCATTAATAAATGATTGCAAATATATTATGAATATTTGATATATTGCCACGCCATATACTGCAGTATTTTCCTTCATATCATGGTACTTAATTTTACTAAAGGACAAAATAGAAAACTTGAGAAAACTTTGCATCCCAAACGAAGGTAAGCAGCTTGTGCAGTTAAAAGGGCAATTTGTCTGGAAAAATCCATTTCCCTCTTGAATCCTTACTGCTGAGCTGATGTTGTCCATGGACAAAACTGGCCTAGAACAGATCAGGAGAGACATAGAGGAAGCGCAATGGAAATAACAGCACTTCAGAAAACAAGACCTATTCCTGGATACACTTGAGAGGGTATTATTTCGGACTACTTAAATGCAATCTGTGCTCCTCCACAACAAACTGGCAAGGTCTGTGACGAGGATGGCGACAGTGACAATAACGAGAGATGATAATTAAAGCCACACATCTTCCCCCACCCCTCCGAGAAATGCGTTAAAAGAATATCGGGCAGGAAGCCTGACAGCCGCTGAGCGAATGAGCATGAAAACACAATCTGTCATCAGAATGCTGATGAGAGGATGGTAAAGGTATGTGCACCGCGGTAGGCTTCAGTCATACCATGTTGTTTCCCTAATAAGCCTCATTGCAGGATGGTTTTCAGGTTTTGAAGTTAAAAGAGTGATGCGGGTAAAAAGGGTGAGCCATTATATTATGTAATGGGAGTCAACTAAATTAACAGAATTTGAAGTGGCAGATCTGCTGCTGTGCGTGAAGCTATTTCAAAATCTTACGAAACTGCAAGCTACTTACAGTAGGCCTAAGTAATTAGACAACCCTTTTCAAGAAATACATATTTTCAAGTTTGTCACTTACACACATTTACAAAGGTAGTGAAATGTGCAAATCCCTAGACTGGTTTCTTTCTTTGTATATATTTATTGTATGTTGTGTGTGTAATGTGTAATAATTATGTACATATAAATACGCACACATGCATGTATATATTTAAGAAAAAATTTATATTTATATAAAATATTTATATATAATTTAAATTATATAAATATATTCAGTATACAGTATATACATGCAAATATTTATTCAATATATAAATAAATGTGCGTGTATTCAAATATCCATAATAATTATACACAGTACACACACATATATTATGTAAACAGAAACTTTAATCATGATCTGGGGGGTTGGGACGGTCTGGGTCAGGTTGTTGCCCCCCTCTAAAAATATTATTAAAAACCACATTGTGTATTGAAAATAATATAATGATATATAGTTAAAATAATTGTGTAAGTGGTAAAACAAATACATATGCAAACGGGGCTAAAAAAAATGCGTTTTAAGTTTAGAAACTTTTTGAGTCCCCCCGCCTCACAGTGGTTTGGTGGAAGAGTACAAAGTTCTTCGATAGTTGTGGAACTCCAGTAAGTAGGCTGTTAAGGCTGTTTTATATTTATTTTTTTCTCTTTTATACTGACGATGCGGAGTTATTAATAAATGAGCAATTACAAAAAAAAATGATGATAACCAATGTATTTTTCCATGAGTCCGATATGTTAGTGAGTATTGTTTGGTAGCTTGTTGTAAGTCACCCACTAACTAACACAGAGATAAGCCTTTGTCTGAACTGATATTAGGCTAATATTGTAGATCTACCATTGGATTTTGCTCAATTCTATGTGAAAGTATTGATAATTATGAATTATTATATTGCCACGTGGTGAACCTGATAACTCATATTTTAACTATTGCTTTGCGAAAAAGTGAGGGGAAGTCATAATTGAGTAGTAAACAGAGTAGAAAACAGTGATGAGCAGCAAAATATTATGCTATAATAGTAGTTCACAAAATGATAACAAAATCAGTGGAGATTTTTAAACAGCTCTCTCAAATGAATGAACTTGAATATATTTGCACTAAATAATAATAGAAAATGTTGAAAAACTGGAAAAAATAATTAGTGAATCATTATTAAAAAAAATGGTTACACTCTATTTTACAGTACATGTACTCACTGGTAATATAAGGTAACTACATGGGTTTAGGTTAGATTTTGGGGTAGGTTCAGGGTTACCTAGTTATTACCCAGTTATTGTAATTGCTATAATAAAGTACATAGTATGTACATGCGGGACAGGGCTGTAAAATAAAGTGCTACCAAAATAATTCATTTAAAGGAATCGATGAATAAAAAAAAAAGATTCACTGAAAGGAACACTTCATGAGAGGGAGGACAGGAGTGTGCATTTGCGGCAGTTCACTTGACTATATAAAGCTGTGTGTGCAAGTGCAATACAATATGACATTAAAGGGGTGATGAATTGAGAAATCAACTTTCCTTTGAGCCTTTGGTATATAAAAGTTAATTGTGATAAAAGAATATCCTGCAAGTTTCAGAGCTGAAAACGTCCTTGTTAGTCAAAGAAAAGCTATCATAGACACCAGGCCCAGAAAACGAGAGATCTCAGAATATGTCAACTACTGACGTAGTAGGACGCAGAAGCACCGCCTCAAGCCCGCCCACCGACTCGTGAAGCTAAACGATGTGGAATCGATAGTAAACAAGATAAGAGGTCGAGACTGGATTTGCAGACATATTGAGATTAAAACACAATGCTGTGCCTTCTATATTGGCTCCGACAGGAACGGTGCAACACACTTATGTGAGTAAAACATGTTTTTTTATATGTGTTAGTATTGCATTGTTATAGATCGTTTGATATTTATTGTTTACATACCTTAGCACGCGGTCACAGGCTGGAGAGGGTGTTGTTGGTTTATTCGTGATCAGACTCTGACTTGTAACGCCAGCTCGCAAAGCCCAAAGTTCTGAGGCTATGTGCGGTTCATGGTTATATTCACTGATGATCGAGCGAAATGATAAAAGAAATAACATTCCAATCAATCGCGGGTGGATGAGAGATTAATCATTGTGTTTGTAGGGCTGTGCAATTAATCGAATTTCGATTTCGATTTCGACTTTGCCTCCCAACGATCACCAAAATAGTACAATCGAGAAAAAATTATTATATTTTGCCAGGTTCAGTTTTGCAAGAACACTCTTATTTTGTCTTGCGTTCTGAATGAAACGCGCACGCGCTCATCCGCCCCTCCCGAAGCCACAAACTTTCTCAGATCGTGAGTCTCGTGTGCATATCATCCGCTGGAATTTAAAAACTCGGCGCGAGTAAAGATGGCAGAAGGAGGGCAGTTACAGCAGCGTTTGGTGAGCGAAAAAGGCAAAACCAACTCTGTTGTCTGGGAACAGTTTGGCTTCGAGGAATCAGACGACGAGCAGAAACATGCTACGTGCAAGATTTGCTACATGGTAGTGGCTGCAACGCAAGGGAACACCACGAATTTGTTTAACCACTTGAAAATTAAACAGAGTGACCAATGACAATCTAATAAAGAAACAAAAACTGACGAGAGCAGGGGTGCCGTGTAAACGTCCTTTTTCCCCTCATATTTTTCAAATAATTCTCTCTTTGTAAACTTTGTTCAATGCATGCGAGTGCTGCCGTATGTTTGAATATGACCAGTCGTTTTCACCGTCATCACCCGGGTTTAGTGCCAGAAGACGCGAATGAGAAGCCGCGCGCGCTGTGAGAAAATGTATCTCTGTGCGCTCATCCGAGAGCGCGCACACGTCTCTCAGCGCGCAAATATTGAGTTCTCTTTCAAGTCTTGCTCTTGAACGGACAAACTCACACAAAACGTATGTCAACATGTCCATCTTGATGAGTATCCTAGCAGACATAGTCTGTATATGCCTTAAGTTAACTTTATACAGTCGATAAAGACAACGCATATCCGATCATTAGGTCTTAAAGAGGCAGTAGCCTTTACTGCTGTCTGTTTAATGTCAAACAACAAAAGACAAGGACTTCACTCACCGCTCTTGATTGAATAGCTTAAGTAAGTTTAATAGGATTCATCTTTAATTTATGCACTCAAATATGCAATGTTATTTTACATTTGATACATTTCTGTACCTGAAAACTAATGTTAGACGTACCTGAAAAGCATATCTAGCCGAACCATATTGTTGATCTTATTTATTTGTGGTTATCATTTTTACGTGAATACTTTTATACTTTGATTTGAATATATGTTATATTATTTATTTTAATAGTTCAAAAAGTACAACAAATGTTACAATTTCAATTGAATTGTTGAAAGGTGTATTTTTAATAAATACAACACATTCCCAAAGTCATGTGAAATAATCGTGTTACATAATCGTGATTTCAATATTGACCAAAATAATCGTGATTATGATTTTTTCCATAATCGAGCAGCCTTATGTGTTTGTTTGATAAAGACATGTTGCGAGCCCTGGCTGTGGGCTGGGTGATTCATTCCGGTTGCCGTTTGCCATACGCTGTCACTGACAGGGGAGCAGAAGCTCATTAAATATGCAAATCTTATCCAATCCTAGCCATGGGCGTTTACTTCCAAGTCTTCAGTGCGGTACGCCCAGGGCTCGACATAAGCAATGGCCCGGGGCCAGTAAAAGAGTATGTCGGGCTAGTTGAATGGCCAATCACTGGCCCGCGCGGGCCAGTGATTGGCCATCCGCAAAGGCAAAACAAACATCATACCGTCACAGAATTGCGAAGACGTTGGCTCTGAGTACCTCACCGATGTAGCATGTCGAAGATAAGTTACTCAACTAGCTAGCTAATATATAGCACCGTAACTTTGCTCATAAATGATAGATCCAAAGTGCGAGTAGCCTACTTGATTTGTGTCATGAGTTAATTTGGGTGTCATTCCGAGACGAGTAAATTATACTTTCGGTTTCATGTGCAAGTCAGGGATGGCTGACGCAAAACTGTAGTTCCGAAGCTTTGCACGATCCGAAGCGCAGATGTTTCGAGTCGAACGATCCGAAGCGTGATTCAAAACACCTATGTCACGTGACTACGGCTAAATGAAGCCAAAAATATCTTATATAATGTGTATCTTTGTTAATTGTTTATCATTTGTTTTATATAAATATATATAATATATATATATATATATATATAATATATATATATATATATATATATATATAATAAACAATTAACAAAGATACACATTATATAGGCAAACACAGTGCTAACATTACTGGTCAGGCAATAAAAAATTCAGTTACAATGACAATTTGGTTATTTTTGCATGTCTCCAGGGGCTCTCTAGCTCTTAATTCATGTACTCCATTTGCTGTAGTCTATTGATTAATCCTAATGTATACAATACATACAGTACAGCTTAATGGAAAAGTTTTCCTTATATTTCTTTCAGGGCCAATAAAAATATAGAAGGGGCCAGCAAAACTCTGATCTACTGGCCCCAGGGGCCAGTGGGAATTTTTTTTTATGTTGAGCCCTAAGTACGCCCATCAAAACCGATCGTTTTTCAGAAAGCCTCAAAACCAAGGCAGAAAGTAGCCTATTACTTATTCATTATGATGTTTTTGAATGTAAAAAACACGCAAACGTCATAAGTTGATCTCAGACAACAGTATAAAAAAATAAAAAAGCCAGTTCATGACACCTTTAAAACCAACGATGTAGCATTTAAAAAAAAACTGCACTGCAAAAAGGAGCTTGTTACTGGCAAAGCTACACTGATTTAAAAACAACCGAGCTACTGTCACACATAATGAAAACGTAGTTCACTACATTAACATTGCTACTTTTAGTATGTTACTCCCCAACACTGTGTGGGTGTCGTTTGATTTGCTGTGTGACGCTTCTAGGACATATCTCAGAGCCAGAGAGCCTCTGCATGCAATGCAATAAAGGTTACGGTGGATCGGAGTTTTCCTCTCCTTCCACATATAATTAATTTTAGGCCGGTTTTCCTCTCTACAGTAAAAAATTCAAGAAAACATAGCTGTCTATCATTTTGATCCATTTTCCCAAGGTTTGTAGGAGGATATTTCCCATCTTCCTGCCTGCCCTCATGTTAGGCTGAAGTCATGGAAAATACATCATGGAGTTTATGCAAGTGTTCAAAATAAGCATGAGGCAAAAAGAGGAGAACCTTACAGCTGAGAGAGAGACTGAAGGGAGAGAGAGAGAGAGAGAGAGAGAGAGAGAGAGAGAGAGAGAGAGAGAGAGAGAGAGAGAGAGAGAGAGAGAGAGAGAGAGAGAGAGAGAGAGAGAGAGAGAGAGAGAGAGAGAGAGAGAGAGAGAGAGCAGATTAAAAGTATGTATGGAACTTCTTGCAGTCATTTTTCTGGTTGAAAGCTGGTCTGACTAAGAATAATTGAACCATAACCTGTCAGGAAAATCATTTTCAGACCCAAAACTATGGCGACAACAACATCACTGAATGAATGTGGGCCAAATAACTGTTAACATTCTCTTCAACTCCACAGTATGAAATTTTGCAGAGATTTTCCACAGCTCTAATTTTAAACCCTATGTTTGTTATCGTACGTGAAGTGGAATAGTGATATATATCATCAGCCTGGCCGCCATATACAGTTAATTACAAATTGTATATGCATTGTGTGTATTTTTGTAGTGAATTCTGAGTAAATATTGCAGAATTAAAAAATATAAAATAATAAAAATATAAAATAAAATAAAATCACTTTTCAAATAAAGTTTACACTGAAGAGTCCAATCAGATTTATCTCTGCATGTCACTAGATATCATTATTGGCATCAGCAGTTAAATTTTTTTTATGTTATGTAGTAAAAAAGAAATCTTAATTTTGAGTGAAACGTAATACTTTCTCTGTCCTCTAAACAATCTCCATTACTCACTCAGTGTGTACAGATTTCATCATGAATGAATAAACTAAACTAAACAGGCAGACGTAATGCTGAGATTCATCAAGATCCTTTAAGAACAAACTCGCCTTTAAGGGACACCGAGGGTTATTCTGATGGTGGCTGGCTCTCTGGGAGCCAACTGCTGATTCATGTCATCAAACCGAAATTTCTTTTTCCATTTTTAATACAATTTTCATGACCTCCCTTAAGAGGAAGAACATTCTCGCCAGTATGGTGTCTTAAAAAACCAATGCATTAATGCCATGAACATCAAGTAAAGCTACACAACCCGACCTCTGTACTTCCCCATAGGCCACATATTCAAAAGACTGTATTGTAAACCTATCATCAAGCCGTTTCAGAAAAAAGGCTGATCTCCTAATGAAAATTTGGGAAACACACGTACTGTAAAACACAAAGCCACAAGCATTCGGCAGGCACCTCTGGAAATAATTTGAATTAGTCATAGATGATCATAAGATAATAACTGGCCGAGAGGGGCTACCAAATATGATTAATATTCCCAGCAGAGATGGGAGCAGTGATTTAATGGTGCACTGCTGCTGACTCTATCTTTGCCTTGTACAACAAGTCACATGAAATCAACTGACAGCCTGTTTGTCTGGGCAGCTCTGAGCTGGCAGAAGACTCTAGCGACAGAAGTGTGCCCTCTCCTCCTCGACTAGGGGGGAAAAACACGCTCCAAAAACATAACAATAAACCCGGGAGCATCTTTCCTTCTCTTGTAGAATCAGGACATAATTCTTGACCAATAAAAAGAGAGAAACATAGTCTCAAAAAAAAAAAAAGGATTCTGCCCCTTGTTCAGTTAAGTTAACTAAAATGAGCTAATACACAATGCCAATGACATGAATTAAACTTGAATTTGTAAATTGGATATTTACCTAATCCATTCACATTGGGACACAATGTGTAGTTTTTTTTATACTATAACCGGATGTACAGAAACACAGACTTATGGCAGAAAATTATTGACAGTATTTATTGTTGTATAACAGGGTAAAAAAAAGAAAAGAATGAAGAATGATATCGTCTGAGAAGCATTTTCATTGCATCTAGTCGGCAAAATTATCAATACACGATGATAAAAGTAAAATAAAATAAAGTACTAAGATGAATAATATGATATTATGTAGTAAAATATAGAAATATTTGAATACGCTGTTGAAGTAGATTACCTTCATCAGAGGAGCATTATAGGTCATGTTCATTGCATCTCAGCTAAATTAATTTAAGTTTGAACAAGAACCTAATCCATATTAAGTAATTAGTAAAAAAAAAACAAGTATTTTTTTTTTGTCTACAAGGCTTAATTTAATGCATGAAAAAGTTTAATTGAACCATTTTTTGTGTAAAATTTTCCTCAACTCATCAGTTGCACCACATGTCTTTGTTTCAGAATGCTCACATGAGATGCACTGCCCAAGGTTTACTGTCAGTCACATGACCACTGAACGAGTCATCTAATTAGCCATGGGCAGAGGCAAGAACTCTGGCAACTGTGCATGAGGGCACATGGACATAGTGTGTCCTTATAACAAAGGTCATGTCGCAGTGTCTTATTGAAGACCCTAACTAAGCATTTGACTGTTAACTTAATTAGACTAAAGAGGCTGGAAGCGTTTTCAGGGAAGGTCACACTTTAAAAATCCTTATCACCTGACAGATATCACGGAATTCTCACAGCCGTCTTTGTAACAGCCTTGAGCTCAGTAAAACAACTCAAAATATGTGAAAGGCAGTAGACAGGGGGGAAATAGAATAGACGTTTTAGCCAATCAAAAAATGAACCAATTCAAAACAATCTCTCGTCTGTGAATAATGAAAAATATTTTGGGGGATTGCAAAATAATTTTGTTTTTCTGACCATTTTGAGAGACTACACAAATGTAAATACTATTCGGAATTGTCCAACTATTGATGGAAATTCCCTCCCCCCTAGAGATTTTGTCCCATGTACAGATCTCACATAAGCCAAGATAAACATGCCTAACGTACTATTTCTGTGTTCTCTGTCTGCCCCCCCATTTTCCCATGTCTAAGTTTCATTCTCTTTTAACAAGATCATCGGCAATACACTCATTTTAGCTTGTTACTCTGCGTATTAAGGAAAATGCAAAAAACCCTCAGTATGCTACTAAATAAGGACATAGCCCTAAAGTGCAGCAAGATTACCATATAAAACTTGCTAATGATAAACATCATATTCATTACTCTGCATGACAAAACCCTAAGAGGACACAGACGGATTGCTCATGTTTTTGACAGCCCCCCATCAGGATGAAACACTCAATGCTAATACATCAATAACAGGGATCCAAATTTAATCTAGTGTTTATAGTGCAAGACCGGTTTGTGATTAGAGGCCAGTTATAGATTTACTCTAATAATAATAATAAAAGCAAGTAAGCCTACTTCAGTGAACTCAAATAAATTGACTACCACCACTGAGATGTCTTAGGGTCCTAATTCATCTCACTTCTTCATTGACATCCTTATTGCCAAATCTATAATATGTTTTTTTTTGCTTTCAATATGGGATGTACTAAGTCATCTGGCCTATTTTAACCTCTAAAAACAAATTGCCAGACTTTCCTTTTGCAAAGGAATCCAAACGGTTGATTCCATCTAAATTACGAGTAAAGGACACTGATTTGAAGGAGCACCATATAAAAACATCCACTAACAACAGTTGTCTCCAAATAGGATCCAAGGTCCAGAGTCGAGATGCCCATATATGGAACTTCATCTGTAGGCATAGCCAGATCAGCGTGGTGTAGGTTGCTTACTTCAAAGCAATGCGTTTAACTCTGTTTACATTTGTGCACGTCTTCCCATTAATCAGTTTAAAATAAGCACAAGTAAGGGAGCTTTTCCATTTCAAGATCTTGGAGCAAATTCCGAGCTGTTTATCTTTGACTTGAGTAAATCTGTTATCATTACATCCTCCCTGTCATGGAAAATATCTGGGGTTCAGGCCACCTTGTCAAGTATGTGATCATACCAATAAATGATCTGAGGCTGAGTGCCAGAAGTGCCAGAAGAGGAGGAGATTGGTGAGGAGAGCCTGTTCTCTGCCAAAAGCCCTAGCGATGGAGCTCAAGCTCAAGTCGAGCATTGCAACGGTTATGGAAATGTAATTAGTCACCCAAATGAGCAGTTCTGGAACTCCAAGACATTCTGTGGCATGCCTCTACACAGATTAAACAGATCCGACTTGTGGAAAGCTTCTACTTAGCTCATTCACTCCAAACCAGATGCTTTTTCATTCAGTTCAGACTTCAAGGACCACATTTGTCAAAGCCTTTATTGTGTGTCAAAGGTCTGTTATTGGAGGAACTTAATCACCTCAAGCAATAAAAGTATCTCTTACACTCTTTTGATCCAGCTAAATTGTTTTGCATGTCACTTTAAGGTGGATTTGAGGTGGAAATGCATGCAACTACAAGAACCTATATCAATAAAATAATAATAAGCTGACCATATCAATGCACTTCCTTAAATATGCATATGCAATGGGTACAACAATGTCAAAGCCAAGGATTAAGGAGATCTGGGAGTAGCCACTATATAAAAAACAAAGTATTAATGTGAGATTCTGAAATAAACTGAGCAAAATGGAAATATAAGAGTGAGTAAAGCTAGTGGGGAAATGAGAGGGTGAAAAAAGCACCAGGAGGGCTGCAAAGGAAAATGAGCAAGAAAAAAAAACAGCCAACAGATACATCAAGGGGGAAACATATTGTGGGAAATAAAGAACATAGATTGAGGAGATAAAATCATCTGGAAGACTTTGATGAATTTATCATTTTAATTACTCTATTTAGGGCTCAACAGTAAAGATTTATCAGCATGCCTAGTCAGGCCATAACATTTTCAATTTTCTTTACATAGGAAATGTATAATAATAGCAGGAAATTCTACAGTTTATTATTATACAAAAAAAATTATTGAGATAATTTACCTATTTGACACGTTTAAAAAATCTGACAAGCAGAATTTACAACCATCTCCATATGTCACAGAAAGCAAAATGTTTAACTTTGGAAGCCATAAAATCCATTTACACGATTTTAAAAATGTAATAGCGCTAACCCAATAGGACAAGTGACAATTCGGTCATCTGGCCCAAAACTGACTCAAGGCAAGTTGGTCATCCTTAGTGTGGAACACTAACTAGGGTTTTCGACAATACAAGATTATGTTGATTTCCCTTTGAATTGTGAAAATTGAAATTGTGTGTCATTTTGCACCACATTCTAACTGAATAGTTAAAATAAAACAAAATACACTTACGAAATCTCATCGTTCTGGAACTCCAGGACACCATGAGTATCTTCAAAGTCCTCTCCTCCACCTTTTGCAGTGCCTTCAGTTGTTTTATATGGGATTACCACTACTCCACGGGCTCCAGAGGCACGTGCCACCTTCACCTCCATCGTACCAATGCTTTCACTGACATGAACCATTGGTTCCTCAAATGTGAAGATGCCAGCATGGTCATCATCAAAGATAGTCACAGTAGCTGTTGAAGGAAGGCCAAGACCAGCTAATGAGTCCACATGATTGGCGCCTGGGTTTCCATTGTTGGTTCCTTCAGACATGACCTTGACGTTGCTGAGATGAACCAGGAAGTGTTCGTCTTCTTCAAAAATGTCATCGTCAATGATGTCCACTCTTATCTCCTTTTCGGTTTCACCTGGTTTGAAGACTATAACACCCTCTGTGAACTGGTAATCAGAGCCTGCGTTGGCAGTGCCGTCCTCTGTGCGGTACTCCACCGACACAGTGCTAGTTAAGTCGCCGCCACGTCGTACCACATTCAAAGCCACAGTTCCGCAGTTCTCAAGACACTGATATGTGCCAGGGTCAAAGAAGATCTTGGAGGAAATATCATTATCTGAGACTTCTGAGCGAAGTTCGTGGATGCCAAGTGCTTTCCTGGCTTGGTCTGCAGCATGTTTTTTTAGTATATTACCCGCACCAGTCATAAGTCTAGTGGCCTGGCAGCGATAGAACGCACGACTCTTCTGCTGCTGGCTGAGGACGTGGTAGTTGGCGAGCTCAACCAGCTGCTCCATCTCTTTTTCCGGATGCTTCTGTTTCATTTCCTTCAATATCCTTGCCATTTCCCTTCTGGCCTCATCCTCATCCATGTCTTTATCTTCAATATCCACCGTTCCGTCTAAGAACTCCTCTGCGTGAGAATTAAGCATCCCGGCGTCCATTTCGATATCTGCCTTTGACTGAAGCTCCGGCTCACCTTCGGTCTCGATGATCATCCCCCTTTGTTTTCCGACTCTGTAACGCTTGTACACATACTTGTAGAATAGAAGTCTGCGGTCTGCAACCCAAGCAAAAAGGACACAAATTGGAAAGAAGAAAAGAGTAAGCAGTCCCTCCCAGACTTCCACGATACCTGGGGAAATCACCGCCAAGATCAGATAAAGCCACGTATAAGCAAAGATACTCCAAGTGGCGGTGACAAAAAACACCCGCAGGTGCTTGACCTTCCGATGCTCTCCTTCTGGTATCACAGAGACACAGAGACCGATGATGACAAACATATTAAAAGCTGCACTTCCAACAATGGTGTTTGGGCCCAGCTCGCCTGCGTCAAAGTTGTGCCCACAAACTTCTACCACGGAGAGCAGAATCTCTGGGGCTGATGAACCCAGAGCCATGAGAGTAAGATTCGAGACGGTTTCATTCCAAACACGAACAGTAGTGGTTGTGGTTTCTCCGTTTGGCTTCTTGATGGTGATCTCTTTCTCCTGGGATGTGATGACCTCAATGGAAGCCATAAAGCGGTCTGCAATGATGGATACCCCCAGGAACATGTAGAACAAACCAACAAAATACACAGTGGCTCTAGCCAACTTATCCCCAAAAGACGGGTTCTCCGGCTTCCATAATGGCAAGATCACACCCTCTTTGCACTCAAAACTACCACCACATGTCTCGGGTGAAGACGTTTCGTTAGGAGAAGTATCTACATCTAAGCTCGATTTAGTGCCGCCAGCAGTGGCTGGCATAAGCTCATAAGAGAAAACTAAGAGGAAGATGCTGAGGTTTAGAGCGAGAGAAAAACTGTATGAAGTCCCAGATTGGCCCATGTTCCTAGTGAGGTATTTTGTTCCTGCTCTCCCGTAGCCTGTGAAGGAAGAAAAAGTGCGGAGAATTGTTAAGAATGATACAATAGCAAAATGGTTCACCAGAATTAAAAAAACCTGATGCTCAAATTCGATTAGCCGAGCAAAGTTCAGAGAGCGCTGATATTTACAGTATACAACAGCACTGGGAAGTCTCATTCTTTGTATACATGCTTGTTCACAACATTCCAGACCTGAGTATGCAAGCAGTGCTGAGTGTAAGCGGAGTTTGCCTGAAGGAGAAACGGTTTTTGTTTTAAAGTCAGAACATCCGTGTTTTCTCTCACTTCATGTTCGCTCGAAATGGGGAAAACACAGCGAGGAAATGGAAAACCTGGAAAAGAGTTGGCAAAGAGTGATTGCAGAAAGTGTTGAGTGGGGGAGTGTAACGTCTGTCACTCAACTCCACTTATATGTTCCAGACCGGTTTTTAGACTGCAAGCTGCTTGGTTACACCAATGTTTGATCCAACCGTTTTTTTTTTGTTAGAGAAGAAATATACAAACTAATTGGTACATTTTTGTCTGAAATAAACTACAAAACTGTATTATAAAACCAATAACGTGTTCACAGTTGTGCTTTAGTACTGAATATCAGTAAAGCTGAGATTACCGGTGGCCTGTAGCCTTATCTACCTTTTTTTTTTTTTAAGAGTAGTAAGAATAGAGTGTCTGTTAATTAATTTATTTATTTATTTTAAAAGCTCTGATGATGGTGTAGACAGGCAGATATCATTCAAGCAATACACACATGTATACAACAGCTGTTTTGCATGAAACAGAAACACATTAATCAATTTGAAAAGATTTTTAATTGCATACTAAGCTTTATCTTATTATAACCCTACTGGGGGGGAAAACAGCTTAATCCAGCCTAAAATGATATGTTGGTTTTAGTTGGTCACCCAGCCTGGTCAAGATGGTCTGTTGGCTAGGTTTGTGGATTTTTTGACCATTTTGGACCAGCATGCTGACCAGCTAAACCTGAACACCAGCTTGGCCAGCATGTGGGACCATCTCAAACCAGTACACCATCTTAGGTAAATAAGTAAGTAAATAAAAAAAAAAGGTTTACATGTCATAAATTAGCAACAGATTGCACAAAGCATGCACTTTAATAAATAGAGGAGGGTTTCTGAAAATAAGATCTGATTAACTGGGTTTGAACTTAACACTCTAGACATTTTCACCTCTCATCTCTGTGCTCAAGGAAAAACAAATTACTATGAATTTACATTCTCCCTTTTCACCCATAATACAAAACACATTCACCATATTTACATAGCCTACACCTGCAGATAGTCTGAAAAATTGTAAACATAGTAAAGTCCAAATACATTAAGATATACCTTTTAAAGCGAAATGCTGTGGTGATGTGAAAGCCGCCACCACATGTAGTTACAGCTGTGGTATTTTGACGCTCGGAGATTCCGACCAAACAACCAGTCAACCGGACCGTTTACCGGCAGCGCTCTTTTGCAAAATACCGCGACCGTTAACTCTCATCCTCCTGTAGTTGAATCATTCCAGTAACGAGAGCTGTGTGTGAGACACGCGATTCATTTGGAGCTGCACTGGGAGAGTGTGCGGAGGAGAGTTGTAGGCTACTTTTCGTAAGTGCTTCAAGCTTATTTTCCTATTTCCGTACGGATTCGCATTTCTGACCGGAGGAGGGGAGACTGTGTTCGGATGGCTGGAAAGTGCAGTGGCTTCGTGCCAGACCCCTGATAACACTGACACTGAGAACACACACAACTCAATACTCTATCTAAGATAAGTCAGAAATTACATATGTTCTATTAAGAAGCAACATTTGTCTCCTTGATTTGATTTTCAGAGGCACGTTTGCATTTCTGATGGCATATTTTAACATAGTTGATTAATTAACATAAGTTTTATATATTCAAATAATATAGCCTACTGAGAATTCAACACCTATCAAATTAAATCAACGTTAAATAAATAAAAACAACACAATTCATTACCTATCAAATTAAACCAACGTTAAATAAATAAATAAATAAATAAAATAAAAAATCAACATTTTATGTGATACAACAATGTATAATTTCACATTTTCTGAATAAGGATCAACAGTGCAAAATGTGCTGATTGATTAGTAGGGCGTAGTGATGGGGAGTCGACTCCTAAAGAGTCGATTCCTCGACTCTGAATAGCCCCAGATTTGGGGTCGACTCCAGCACAGGAATCGACTCTCGGTGTTGACTCTGCTGCTGTGTCCGAGATCCTCAGTTGTTGATTCTCTAATAGTTAATGGTAGTTGAGTGCACTAAATAAAGCAAGGAGAAAATTAAAGGGGTGGTAAAACACATTCTTTTGAAGGCTTGACTGTGTTTGTGGGGTGCACTGTAACATGTGTTCATGCTTCGTTTTAAAAAAAATTGCCTTATTTTTCATATATTTGACCTTTATTCTACACTGCTCTGTCCCTCCTTGTAAAACGGTCTGATGCTTTCCGGGTTGTATGAAGCCAGTCCCTCAAAAATACGCAGTGGGCTCTGATTGGTTAGCTGGCCCAGTGTGTTGTGATTCGCTAAACGCCTAGTGCACGTATGTCGGAAACGTCACGCCCCTTACCGGAGGCTGTGCTTTGGTCAGTGTTAGAAACAACGGCGTCAATAAAACCATACCAATCTGAGCCCGAATCAGACCCAGAACATTTGAGTGAAGATGATCGAGCAGAACCTGTTCATTCCTCAAGAGTAAAGACTGCGGATCTATAGTGATCGCTTCTGAATGGCACTTTAACTTTTGTATTTTTAGAACGATTATAGCCAAATATCTGTCGCAAGAACTAACCCAAAACAAACACTAAGCACTGGCTTTAACTAGTAAGTTAGCCAAATCACACACAGAACCATGTTTAGCATGCCTGTAGATAAACAATACATAAAAGCTCTAATCAAAGAATCATTTACACTAATGTCAGGTTCGCTGTTGAGATTTTAACGTTAGTGTTTGTAACATTAGGTGTTCGTCGGATAACGTTAAGTATGAATGAGCATTTAACAGACTGGTTTGCAGAACAGCGTTGTCATCTGTTTACTTCCTTGCTACAACCTATTACAGGAAAACACATCGATGAAAAATAAATCAGACTTACAGGTTGTGGCCCATGAACAGCTTCTGTTTGTAAATCCAGCTTTCAGGACAAGCCGTTGTGCATATCCTGTATTGAACTCGCGAAGTTTGTGGAAGTTTGTGTTGTCCTCCGTGAAATGAGCCTGTTGATGTCACCAACCCTGGAGGAATGTGTGTAGTCGCCTACTGGCCGTTTGCTGTAGTTCTTAGAAACTGATTTCTTTAAAAGCAAATATCTCCCTTTGCTTTAAACTTTGAACGTTTTAACTTTGCAGATGTTGTTTATGCTCAAGCAGCAACATTACATGTTAGCTAAAGTTAGAATAGTGAAATCGTGGTTTACCACCCCTTTAAATGAAGTGAGGAATTCGGACACTGACGTAGTAACTTACACCGCGTCTGAAGCTGTCAAAAACTTGTCACACACATTTATCCTAGTTTGTACTTATACATAGGCTTTCTACATGCTAGCTTTGGTATATTAATGCAATAAATATATTTGGATTTTCATGGTTAACCTTGTGTTCATAATCATTAAACTAACCATAAATCATAAAAAAACACATCAATAAGTGTGCATTATTGTATTTATTTTAGTATTTATATTTAACCTTTTAAGACAATGATTATGTGCGTTTAGAGCTATCACTCGACAACCACTGTTTTCGTGACTTTTTCCTCAGTAAAATTAGGAATCGGTACGGCTAAGTTAGGTAATGTTTATTGTTGTTCAATTTGAGCCTCTGACGAGAGTTCGCGGGAGTGCCACGACGCATGCGCGAGAACTGAGATTACGGCGTTCTTCTTCTACTACTACTTGTTACTGGCTGCTCACTCTTTCGGAGTAGGGTTAATCTCAGTTCTCGCGCATGCGTCGTGGCACTCCCGCGAACTCTCGTCAGAGGCTCAAATTGAACAACAATAATAGTGTGATAAAGTCGTTATTTTTGTTGTTTTTCCGCTCAAAAAGTATTTTCGTCGCATGATAGACTTAATACAGAGCAACTGTAGTCATTTGGACTCCTTAAATTACGTTTTTACTTACTATTCTGGGCCATCAAGTTTCATTCCCTCTGAAAGCCTATGGAGGAGTGAGACAGCTCTCAGATTTCATCAAAAATATACTAAATTATGTTCCGAAGATGAACGAAGGTCTTACATGGTTGGAACAACATGAGGGTGAGTAATTACTGACAGAATTTTCATTTTTGGGTGAACTAACCCTTTAAGGCTTCGTGTGGGGGGAAAATAAATTAAGCAATAAATTAAACAATTTTGTCTTATTTCTTACCCTGTTTTGATGTAAAGTAAATGGAGTCGAGGAGTCGATTCCATAAACTCCTACAGTGAGAGTCGAGAATCGGAGTCGACTTCAAAAAAACTGCTAAGGTAGCTTTAGCTTACTGGTCACTAAGGCGTTGAAGGCGGTTGCTAAGGTGTTTTGGTGTGCTTGGCGAATATTTCGCCATGTCTCACACAAAGCTTTCTGTAGCCTAATCAATCGTCTCCTCAAGGTTTTAACATTTCCCGCTCCCTGTATGAACGCCTGCCCTGAGCGAAAATGGAGAAAGAGAAAACTCAAACGCGGTTATTTTCAGGTAATTTCATGTCGTTTCCCAAAAGCTGCTAAATTATAATATAATTTAATATAATAAATATATATATATATATATATATATATATATATATATATATATATATATATATATATATATATGTGTGTGTGTGTGTGTGTGTGTGTGTGTGTGTGTGTGTGTGTGTGTGTGTGTGTGTGTGTGTGTGTGTGTGTGTGTGTGTGTGTGTGTGTGTGTGTGTGCTAAATTAATTGATACATTTTTAATCAGCTAACGTTAGCTGCCAAGGCAACACTTCTGTTTAATTTAGTTTAGCTTTATGTAGCCTAGGCCTACTCAAGACACTAAAACTGCTTGTTACCAATAGCTCCGTTTTTTTACAACGCTTTAATTCATTTTCTCAACAACAACTAAAAAATCTATATAAAGATTAATAAAGAAAGATTATCTTAAAGGTCCTGTTCTTCATGATCCCATTTTTCAAACTTTAGTTAGTGTGTAATGTTGCTGTTAGAGCATTTATAATACCTGTAAAATTATAAAGCTCAAAGTTCAATGCCAAGCGAGATATTTTATTTAACAGAAGTTCCCTTTCAAAGCCTACAGCGAACGGCTGGTTAGGACTACATCCTGGTATTTCCTGCTTTAATTACGTCAGTAGAACAGTTTGTCGCTAACCTCCGCCCACAAGAACACGCGGGGCGTGGTCTTGTTGCTCCCGCGTGGAGAATAGAAAGTGTTGCGTTCGGTTGCGTTTATATAGTTTGTTTGTTGCCATGTCGTCGAGACGCTGTTATTTTCATCCCGGAGTCAAGTCACCTTTGTTTGGCTTTCCCAGGGACACTGTACTTAGAGATCATTGAGCGCATGCATCCCCGTTATGGTAAGAGGCGTGACCTTTCCGGTAACGTGCGCTCTGCGTGCCCTAAGCTGCTGTCGAATCACAACACGGGAACCGCTGGCACAATCAGAACTCGTTACGTGTTTCTGAAGGAGGGACTTCATAGAACAGGGAAATCTTTCAAGCCGTTTTGAGGACAGTGAAAACAGCTGTATACAGATAAGTAAATTGTGTGAAAAATACTGTGTTTTTTTACACGCGAAACATGAACACATGTTATATTGCACACTGTAAACACAATCAAAGCTTCAAAAAAACACGAAAAACGGGACCTTTAATAATCAAGTAGTTTCACATCCAATCACAGTGTCAAATTCTGTAAATATATTAGAATATCTTGGTATCATACTTTTAGTATTATAATGTCATTTGTCTGATCATATATCATCAGTGATTTTGTAAGACTTTCTATGTTTCAATATTTACTTTAGGATGCATGTGCAGTTAACATTAAACAGAAATGTAACAGTACTGAGCCATGCTTTGCTGCTCCCTGTCTGTTAGTCACTCCTACTGTGGAAAAGACACTTTTGTGCCCTATCTTGAGTCAGTTATACGCCATGCCAGGTCACATTTGCCAGTGACGTGATATCTGCCGTGATGTGTCTCCCTGCGTTAGACCAATATGACCTGAAGGGCCTCCATTAATTTGAATCATGTTTCTTATTGTGCCTTGCCGATGGCTCCCTAGACGGAAGCAATGCAGAAGCAAAGCAATAGAAATGCAAATATATGCGTGTATACAGTGTAGAGGTTGTCTTACATACTCATGCTGTGTGTAATTGATTTTGTGGTTTGACTTGCACGGACACATATTTTGGGTAAATGCACACATGCAAGATTACATTCTGCATCATTATAGAAATTGGAGAATTGATGTATACCGGCTAAATCAGTACACATGATGAATTGGAACAACAATGACCACAAAAACGTGCATGTGTCATATGAAATTTTTCTTGCTTGAGAAGCTGTGTCACTTGGATACGTCACAATAGTGAAGAAAAGACTATCGCAACTTTAATTTCATGCCAACTTGAAAGCTTTACCTAAATAGCACATTTCCCAGAAGCGCATGAGAACAATTCATTACATGTATTGGTAGAAAGATGCCAATGATTACTGCATTTCACATGGTCTCAAAATGTGTCCTTTTGCAGATGCGTACACAAAATGTCCGAATGCAGTTTGCCGTGAACTTTACATCTTGAGGCTTTTGCTGTTGTGGGCAGCTTTCACCTCACATAGCTCCACAGCTGTGCTGTGAGACGAGGAGGGGAGGCCTTGAGACGGAGTGAGCTCACCGTTGACTCAGTGAGGTGTGTTATTCTCTCTGTAAGATGACGATTTGTGCTTGCAGTTCCTCAGACATGCCTGACTCTTATGCCTGACCTGGCAAACAAAACCTTTCCACCGTAAAACAAATAAATAAGCAACAGCATGTTGTCATTTGCTCACGGGCAGTCTGTCAATGTACTGTAGTCATGTCATGGAAGAGCTAGACTGTTCCCAACTCTCTCACCTCATTGACATGAGGTCAGAACTGGCACGGATGAACGGTAGCAATTTACTGGGCTGAAAGTCTGAGAGTAAGTTTTGGTAGAAATTCCCTGAATCTGTACATCAGCTGCGATGATGATGCATCCTGCTGTTTTTTACTCACTCACTTTTTTTCTGTTTGCCTCAGCTAAGCAACTCGCAGGCCCTTAAATGCAAAGTCAGCTCGAATGAAGTTTGAATCAAAACATTGTCATCGCAAAAATAATATAACTTCCAAGCAGGTTAAAAAAGCGATAATGATGAGTAAAGTGAAAATTTATAAGCTGTATACATACTTATTTATTGGTAAAACTAGACCATCTCTTCAGATTCTATTCCTCATTTTTTTTGTTTTCGGAGGTTAATGTGAGAAATAATCAACACGTGTCGCCACATGGAGTTCTGAAGTAATACATTTTCTTTAGATATCCTTGATAAACCTCCATTGAACCGAAACTTGTTTAAAAACATCTGATTTGCATTAGCGAGCATCAGATTATCATCTTATAATTCGATTTAAACCACCACGCATTATATTCCAGTTCCAAAAAAAAGTTATTGGCCAAACATTTTATTTACAAAAAGCCAGGTTTTACTCTCATTTAGCACTTGGTGACTGTTGAAATGTTTTTCTTCTTCAAATAATTCTTTCTACAAGAAAATAATATTAAGAAAATATCAGAAAATGTGCCTGCTCCCTTTTTTGTTGTTAAAACAGTAGCAATGACGTAGCATAAGCAGTCAGACATTTGATCATTTAGAACATTTCACTCAGCAACAATCATTAAAATAACAAAATAAACCATTATGATCCCACTGCAACTGATGCCAAAATAGAGAAACTTATCATTTAATGCAAATTATGTCACCTTAACGGTCGTTAAGCCATCTAATAAGTCATTTATCCAATAGCATAATGGCTTTCAATGCAACTCTGCCTACCTAAGATCCTTGAAGCAATCAATCCCATATGGACTTACCTCTGTATTCCCTGTGGTGCTGTGAGAGAACTGTCTAGGGAGAGGAGCTGTGGCCGATAACCTGTCTAAATTTAACAGAAACAGGCATTGTTTCTGGCCTGGTGGGCCCAGTGAGCGCCTCTAAACATGGACAGCATAGTTGGGTTGTTGCTTATCGTTCTCCTCTCCCTCAGCCACTTCCATACAAGGCTGTGCTCGGAGCCTGTCACTTGCTACCCTGTTTGTGAAGCTCTCCTATCTGCCAGCTTCTTGTCGTTAACAGACACGTGCAAGATAAAGGGGCTCCGCTGGCAGGTAGCTTTCTTCTCCCCCTGTGCGTGTGGTCATACTGTATGTGTCTGTGAGTGTGTGTGTGTGTTTGCAGCGAAGGCAGGAATGCGCTGAGCACTCCTGGTGATTTTCCACAGTTCCCAGGACCTCGGTTGTGACATCTTCTGGTCCCGTGAGACATCCTGAAAGGTTTAGAGAAGCTGGCTCACATTCAGTGTTATTTTAGTATCATTGAGATACTATTATAGTTTTTTATTAATAATTTTATATATTTTCTGTTTTCATTTTCATTCTGTTTAATTTTAGTTCAAGTTTTAGTAATTTAGTTGTCTTTTGTTTTTATTAATTTAAAGTTAAATAAAAAATAGAAATATTGCATTGTCAACTAGCTGAAATTAAAGATACATTTTATTCTTTATTTTATTTCAGTGAAAGTTTATTTTATTTCAAGTAACTAACCTTTTTTATGGTTTTAGTTTTAGTTAACCATAATAACCCTGCTTACATCCTTCAGTTGGAACGAGACCAGATGAAGCTCACATACGTGAGGCAAGGGGCAAATACGAGAGGCAAATACGTTATGAAATGAGACAGAGCTTGGCCTCCTGCAAAAGTCATTAGTTACACTTTATTTCGATTGTCCTCTTTAGACATACTAACTTTGCAACATGTTAACTCACTCTCATTAGAGTTTTAGTAGACTGTCTTCTTAAAGGGATAGTTCACCCAAAAATGAAAATTAGCCCATGGTTTACTCACCCTCAAGCCATCCTAGGTGTATACAATTGGAGTTATATTAAAAAATGTCCTGGCTCTTCCAAGCTTTATAACTTCTGCTTCCGTGTTCGTCACCGGAAAACTTACGCCTGCATCCAATGTCATACGCTGGAACGGCAGTCTCTTGTGAACGATTACAGTTTGTTAAGTTTTAAATATGGATATTTTTATTAATTTTATTATTAGTGTGGAGCACTTTTATGATGGATAGATGCACTTTTATGGACTTCAAAACAGAAACAGACATTCCACTGCCATTATAAAGCTTGGAAAAGCCAGGACATTTTTTTATATAACTCCGATTGTATGGGATGGTTTGAGGGTGAGTAAATAATGGGCTAATTTTCATTTTTGGGTGAACTATCCCTTTAATGTCTGCTAACATTTTATTTTGATGGTCCCTCAACAGACATTTTACTGACTATAAGGCCATGTGTCCACCAAAGCGTTTTTAGCCAGCTGAAAATGTTAGGCGCTCTGCTGAAAACACCTCGCTGTGGGCGCTTGAGCGTTTTTTTTTTCAGTTGAGACTCTTTGCTTGTTATGATACGGAATATCTGCCGAAGTGTACTAGTATCTCATTTCACAGATAGTTTGTTTCTGTATTGATTCTATATAAAAATGCTGATACAATGTAAAGTATTTCCTCTGGCTCTTGTTTTAAATTATTTTGTTCCGTTATTATGCTTGTTGTTTTCATCTGTTGACGTTGTACAAGCAGAATGTGGTGGTTGGTCTGTGTTGTATTTGTCCCGCCCCTCCTCCACTCTAATTGGACAATAGGCCATTATCACAGAGGAATTGAATACCGGAAGTGCGCGTCGAAGCAGTGTTCTGATTCTTCCGGTTATGCATGTTTTCAATGTGCTGTCAACACCTAGCTGAACAAACGACAATTAAAATAAGCATCTGGAGGATGATTTAAAAATCCGGACATTTTCCGAGACCGGAGAAGGGATAAACTGATCACTACTGTGTACAGGATTTTCCAAACTCTGTTGAATTTGTAGTTTTTTAATCCGACATAAGCCGAGGGTCGTAAAAATACGTGATTATTTCACCACACGGTGTCAGTGCACATCTAAATAGACCGCAATGAAGTGTGTGTGAGACCTGACGAATAAGATCTGAATCAACATATTGATTTGTATTAATATTTTAGTCATTGTTCTGTCACTTTTCAGTGACAATCATTTCACTGTAGCCTACAGTATATGTAATCCACACATTTATGCCAAAATTCAGTCAGGCTGTTAACGTATTACTGTTTAAGATTAATGAAATGCTTAACATCGTTTACTTTCTTTAAGGCAGTTACCGCGCATTCATTCATCTATTTATTACATGAAAATGAACCATGGTTTTATTACAAATAAAATAAGACATGGTTATTGTAGTTTATCATGGTATTTGTAGGAAAACTAATACAAATGGTAGTCAATCCACGAAAAAAAACATGGTTACTACATTCTTACTATAATAAAACCATGGTTAACTTTTGTAAGGGTATTTATCAGTCAAATTAATTTAAAAATGTAACAACAGGTATGAAATATGATTAGTAAGAGAAACACTGTTAATGAGAAGACTCAATCACTGGACTGCGGCAGGTTAGAAATGTATTTATTATTCAGAATGCACATTTGGATGGGAACATTTCAGCAGGCTGACGATATGAGACGTAAACATCCGCAGTTTGGAAATGCATAGGCCTACAACACACAAACATACAACTTCATCCCACCATATCAGTCTCACCCATGCTCTCCTCTATTCTTTTAGTGTCAGGAAATGGTCAAATCTGAGGTAAGGATGTCATTATTTAGTATTAGAGCACCGGATCGCTGCAGCTACACCCGCATTTTGATTGCGTCGTGATGGGACCGGAAGTAGCGGTGCACTGCTTCACTTACCGGAAATCGGAAGTGTGATAAAGGCCTATTGGGTGAAAAGTGACAGTGATGAGTGCTGCATTTTTTTACTCAAAGTTGAACATTCTTCAACTCTCGGTGACCAGGAAAAAACGCCCAGCGCTTGAGCGAGCACCCAAAAAACGCTTTGGTGGACACACAGCCTAAAAAACGCTGAACGTAAAATACTTGTTCAGCGCCTCGTTACACTCATGGCATTCAAAAAACGTGGCGCTCCCATTGAAAACAATTGAATACACCAGCCAGCCGTGTGAAAAAACGCTTTGGTGGACACACGGCCTAAGTAACTTTACAGCTACATGTCAACCTATTCTACTAACCCGAACCCAACACCTAACTCTAAACTAACAGTCTACTAATACTAATAGTAGAATGTCTAAAGTGGACAATCGAAATAAAGTGTATAAGTCATTATTACCATCGCTACATTTGGTATTGGTACATTCTGCCTCCAAATCAGTTAATTTACATTCAACATGCCGTTGCATGAGTTTAGTTGCATGAGGGCAAAGTGATATAACACTTTTGGCCGCTTTAGACGTATTGCGTTTTGACATCTGTCTAACTGGGCTCTATGAGAAGGGCAAATAAAAAGCACATGGACTTGCAAGCACATGAATCATGATCGTGTTTGCCTAAAATGCAACATCCTATAAACATCAACGGAGCAATGCTACATTTCAGTATGCGACACATACAGGAAAAGCGTATCTGACTTCTTATTCTCTGGTTTTGAATTTGTTAAGGGATTTTGTCAGTGTCTTTAATGCTATTCCTGCCCTTTATCACCATCAAGTGATAAAGTGCACTTAGGCAAGTGCTTTGTTGCTATTTATATCACGACCTGCTGACATTTTGAATTGTTAATTTTTCTCCTCGATGGTATTTATTTACATTTTTACATTATTAAAGGACAAGATAAATTGTATGGGGAAAAAATGAACATTGACTTTATTGGAAGCACTTTTGTATTCAATTTTGTATAAAATACATGTTTCAGCTTTATTGACACCAGTGGGAAAAATGATTAAAATCCTATATATTATATTATGAATTATTTTAATTATTACATTTGTTTAGCTAAAATATTAGATATATGTAAGTGATGGACTACAAGCTGATAAAAAATAAATTCATAATAAATAAATGCAAATCATATGAGTAAAGGGAACACCAGTCAAATTTGGCAAATATTTTTCAAAAGTCAAGACATATTTTAATAATGATCCAAAAACACAAAGTCAACAAAGACTACGTGTTCAAGTATTGCATTACAATGGAGCTGTATATGCCAGCAATACGGATGAACGTATCAAAGCTCATATTACAATACAAAGAGAAGACGTGTATTGTCTTCATATCTCTTCGATCATCTTTCCATAACATTGATGCCACATTATCAGATTAAGCACAGCCAGCAGATGACACACCTCCCTTGTCATTTTGCTGTTTGACATGATTTATCATAGATCTGTAGTCATGTGAGATGTATGACTGTTTTCCAGAAGCTTAGCCCAGTCCGAGGTTCATTTCAAACTGCCTGAAGTTACCCAGTGCTTTATTTAACGCATATTATGATGATTCATGATGCCCAGTTCTGCTATGCCATATCTCAGTATACGAACATATGAAGTGACTAACTTGCAAAGCCATATGATTTGGCTTGTATGACACTAGTGACCATAGACCGCTAATCTGAGATTAACTCAGCTGTCAGCATCCTTAAAAACTGTGATTTTGAGATCTTTCTGCAAGTTTGCTGAAAACAGCAGTAATGAACCATCCTCTTATGAGTCATTAAAGAACTTTGAAGTTTGTTAGATTTAGTATTATCCTTCCTGTAGTCAGCGGCTGACGCGGTCATCGCCGGCATATAGGGCAGCAATGATCGTCACAAACACGTGCTCCATTTTTTTCATCTCTTACCCAAACATTTTCTGTTCCAGTTAAAGTGTCCTCATATGATGTTTGTGTTACATAAGTGAACTTCCATCCTGAAACCTGTAGTGAAGCGTAGATAAAATCCTGTTACATATGAGCCAAATCTGAGGCAAATAAGATGCCATTTTTCTTTAAATTTTTTTCTTTTGCCTCCGAGAGGGGCCTATAGAGCTTCTAAAAGAAAAGATTGGTTGAAAACACAGGGAAAATAGACAGTAAATATTGTAATATTTCCAAATAGTGGCTGGTCTAATGTTAGGAAATGGGTCACTTATATGTGATAATCTCTTGCATGTCACTCTTCTCACAAGACGAGTGTAGAAGATTTCAGTTCTTTGCCAGGGGACTGAAATGACAGAAACTGCAGCTGTTCATTTGGGTGGTGGAAGAGGAATCATCTGAGATTGACAAGGAACATAGAGTTCCTTGTAAGAAGAATATTTGCATAATCTTGGAGACAGAAAACGGTCTGAATTTCTGTCAGAAAATGTTCTGTTGTGATTGACCTCATTGTTTTTGTTTTGAAGTCGCATTGCTGTATGTGTAAAAATAATATTAATTGACAGATAGCGACATTTATCTCTTATTTTACATTCGAGGGGCCCTATCATACACCCGGCGCAATGCGATGCCAGGCGCGACGACGCAAGTGTTTTTTGCTAGTTTCAGTTATCATTTTCATTTCTAGACGCAGTTATCATTTTCATGTCCTGCGCCACGTTGTTTGCACTCGCTCCCATCAGTTCACCCATGGGCATGCTGGTCTTAAAACAAGGTGTGTTCAGGCACATTGTTGGCGCATTGCTATTTTGAGGAAACTGAAAACGACTGCACCATTGACCAACAAAAACCTGGTCTAAAGTCAATAGCGCAGTATTTTTTGTGTTATTTAAAGGGCACGTTATTTAAAGGGCACGCTAGTAACCTATGCGCCTATAGGCGGGTCCACAACGCACGTACACTCTGCTAATTACACACACAGGGACACGCAGCAGCACACAAACATAAAAATAAAAAAAGGAATCCTCTCTGGAGAAGCTTTCAGTCTTTCCGCTAGCGAATTCCACTATGTAAATAGCGAATACGCCATGCACGGTGCAAGCATAACTGGCCTTTAAAGGGAATGGGATATGGTTTATTGCACGTTATGCCCAAAACACACCCATGACTCATTAAGAGACGAGGTACAAACCTTTTAGACCATGTGCCTGGCGCGCCAACCGTTTTTTCGTCTTTGCACTTCAGACCATGCGCTCAGATCATTAAAATAGGGACCAAAGTATTTTAGTTCCTTTGAACTAAACCAATTGTGATATTACTGAAGCTGTATCCCTGTGTTGAATTTGTTCCTGGCAAACAAAATTGTAGAACTATACACTAAAATCAGTTAGAATAAACAACTAGAACAAATCAGCTTTGCCATTGTGGTGGCAGAAGTCAATCTTAGTCTTTGAAGAAATTTCAAAAAGAGTCAGGAGTTCCAGGTGTCAAAAGAAAAGACTTTATTGTTTCAAGCAACAAAGCCAAGATGCCAGTTAATCATTTAACAATCTCACTCACAACTTATACAATCTCTTTCAACTTGTTTACACTTTGCTCAACCAATGGTCATTCGTTGGTTTATCTTTCATTTTTATTAGCCCATACTCTTTCCTGCTCTTAAACTTACACATCTCAACATCAAAAGGTTATCCTTATTATTCATTGTTGTATTTGGTTCTAAGAGCTATAGAAGGAGGCCTTTTTTGAGTTTTACATTGTATCCTGAGAAATGAAGCATTTCCTGTGTTTAATAAAAATACACTTACATTTATACACTTATACAGAAATATACTAAACCGTCAGCAATAAATGGCATTTTAAAATACATTACAATAGAAAACAGATTTATAGTTTGTATTAATATTTTAAAATATTACTGTTTTTACTTTAATTTTAATATAATAAATGCAGCCTTGAGCATTTCAAGTATACCATATACTGTATAAAATGGACTTTGAGACCCCAAACAGACATGTTAATTAGAATTAGATGCTTTGTTTGAGCAGAACATAGAACAGATATGTAAATTTTTCCATAAAATTGGGTGTTTTCATCCTCCGAATCTGTTGTGAAACTGTAAAAATGTCCACAGCTCTGTGTATCTTCACTTAGAACACATACAATATAACATTGACCTGAAGGTCAATAAAAAAAACCTATCCAAAATAATTTTATTTACATTTCCTAAAGGTAAAGTATTCTTCCAAAAGATATAATTATAAAGACCTGTCCTGCTGCTAGATTATTATGTTTTTATAATAAAACCGGAATGATTCTTGTAGACAGAAAGGCCCCTAAGGCCGAAAAACATGTGTGCTTCTTGCCAACTAATACTGAGGTGAGTCAGAGACAGTTTGCTACCTCTCAAGTTTTCGTCTGAATACACTAAAAAGAGATTTCTTGAGACAAATAAAAACTGAATTCCCCCATTACGTGCATGTTAATATTCCAATCAATAGCCGTGATTATGTTTTTTGATGTCCAGCATTGCATTCTTTACTGTTAGTGTTGATGTAAAATGCAATGAACAGTATTCCTCTGTTAAAAAATATTCCCACCATAATGTACCAGCCAGAAAATGTCCACATGTCTGATTAAAGCTGGGGACACATCTTAAGTCTTATCCTTGTTGAAGTTCCACTAGATCAACTATTTTTAACCACAGTTTCAAAGCGTTGAGGGCTGGGTGACAGAGAATCAGGTTCTGAAGTATCCATGAGATTACAGGGACACTCACACCTTTCAAAGCAATTTTTTTCTTTGTTCATCTACTTTCCTGGCCAGATATCCTCTTGTGCAATGGTGTCAGTGAAAATGGCATTTTGCGTAGCTATTTTTTTGTGAATAGGGGGTGTGGTTGTGTTCAAATATTTATTTTAGTAGTAGTAGTAGTAGTATTTTTTTAAGAGTTAAGGATTGCTGTCAAAATGAAAAGATCCTGGTGGAATCATTTGGGGTTCTTCAATTTGCCACACTGATGGAACCCTCTGTACAACCTCTAGGAATCTTTTCAAAAGTGTTGGTTCTCTGAGGTTTCCACCCAGGTTTCCTGAGGAACTCTTATATAACTCTTATATAAGCACAAATTTGAACTGCTTTTGGTGCCTCCACGAATATACGATACGCCACGATAGATAGATATATATATATATAATATATATATTCTGCCCTCCAAATCATTAAATTCAGGAGTGATGGTGAAACAGCGGGAACCAGGCGATGGGAAGTGGATGGTGACTTGCTGAATGAAGGTGGTGACTTAGCTGGTGAAGACTCAGGTGGTATATCTGTGAAGGTGATGATGAACACGAAGACTGGAGATCGGGAACTAGGAAGACGGACTGAAGACAGGAGATCACAGGTAGGTTGAGAGGTAAGGAGTCTGACGTAGAGCAGTGTATACTGCGACAAGACCAGACAATGAGTGAATGGTGAACGGTGAATACATGATGAGGTGCAGGTGAAGAGAGTCAGTACTCTGGTGATTGGGAACGAATGGGCCGGTCCTGGGGCCTCATTTATAAAACTTTGCGTAGGATTTGCGTCAGAAGTGGTGTACGGAGGAAACATAGGATGTGCGTACGCACAGAAATATTCCAATTTATAAAACCGTGCGCACGCACATCCTACGCAGTTTTTCCTTAATAAATCACAATAAATTCTAAATGTAGCGCAGCTTTTGCGGCTTCATGTCATGCCCATAGTTGCCCATAAATAGTCCGTGAAACGCCCACAAGTTAATATTCATCGATTGCGAAATCATGGCAAACACAGAGAGGAAATAAAAAAAACGTAACTTTACTCAATGTGAAGTAGAAGTTATCGTTGGCGAGGTGGAAAATAGGAGAAAAATTTTGTTTTGGAGGGCACAGTGTGGGCATTAGGCTACTAATGCCAAAAAGGCACTTGAGTGGCAAAAGATTGCAGACGCCGTAAATGCTGTAGCCTCACAACCTCGGACCATGGCCGAAATAAAAAAGAAATGGTCGGACATCAAAGTCGAGGCAAAAAAGCGTCTAGCGCTCCATCGCCAGAGTGTGTCCTCATTTGCCAGCAATTCTTCTTGCTGTCTGAAGATGCGTTCACTACGAATCCTTCCATTTGCCACATCTTCTAAGAGCTCAAGATCAGCCATTGTGCGTCATTACGCATTGTGATGGGGCATTTTATTTCCATCCATTTAATTGCATCTGACAAGCTACAGATGTCAGTTATAATCTACGTGGAAATGGGAAATAGTTCAGTGCAAATGTAATGTCTTGCAGCTTTCTGGTTGAGACATACGTCATACGTTATTTTATCAAAAATAAAACTTAAGGCATATGCATGAATACCATGATTCCGTAGCTGATGAAGAAATTTTACTATGAAAACAACTTTCCCCGGTGGACAATCTATCCATCCATCCATCCATCCATCTCTGTCTGTCTGTCTGTCTGTCTGTCTATCTAATTGCATCTATATCTGCTCCGCCAGACGGACACATTGATGAGATTATCAGTTTTGTACATTATTTCGTTCTGTTTACCATATGATTTATGAGGATAAATTGCAGAACATGCCAATATTATTGCAGAAAATATTTCACTTTTCTTTTTGCAAATATGTGTTACTTTGTATTTCTGTTGTAATTTTCGTTTTGTTTGTTTTACACTGCAAATCGATCAAACGGGTGTCCGTGTAGGCTGTTAATTGGAAGACTTGCTTTGTGAAGTCTTCATGTTATGAGAGGCAGTATTGCCATTTCTTTTACACAACGGTCTACAGCTTCACACACTTTCACTTGTTTCTTCCATCTGCCGACGGTGTCGCCATTTCTCATTTCACCCGTTTTTGTGCGTACGCCTGGGTCAGAGCTTGCGTAAAGGACCGCACATTTTCCTGTCAAGTTTGCTTTTTATAAATACCAATTATTGCGTAGAGAGCGACGTACGCCTTCTGTGTAGCTGACTCTGGAACAGAATCCCCTCCTCCAAGGCTGGCCACAACCTCGGGGGGCTGGACAGTCTGGGTGATCTTTTTGGAACTGGGTGAGTAGGACGTCACCCCGAGATACCCACGAGCGTTCTTCGGACCATACACTTTCCGTCAATTAAATACTCAAGGTGTTGAGGTACACTAGGTTCTCATCAGCGACGTCTGGAGGAGGAGGTACTACGTCCATGGTGGGTTCTGTGGGAGAAGCGGACCGAGGTTCAGTGAAGGGTTTCAGAAGGTAGACATGAAATGAAGGGGAGATTCGATAGTGCGCTGGAAGGTTGAGTCAGGACCTATGTAGCGGGGACTCGGCTTACGACAGGGCAGGCGAAGACGGATGTCACGGGTTGAGAGCCACACCCTTTGTCCCGACTGGTATTGTGTGGCTCCAGCTCTTAGGACGTCCGCTTGGCGTTGGTGTCTCCACACTGCCCACTGGAGAGCAGGTTCCTAGGAGTGTTGGAGATGGCACAGACTGAGTACAGACAGTACAGGGCATCTGCTTTGCAATTCTTAGTATCGGATCGGTAGGTAACTGTGAAATAAAACTGGGTGGAGAAGAGTGCCCAACAGGCTAGTCGAGGTTTGAGCCGTTTGGCTTCTCGGAGATACTCCAGGTTCCGGTGATCAGTGTTTACCTCGAAATGATGCGGAGCTCCCTCCAGCCAATGTCTCCACTCCTCCAAGGCGAGTTTGATGGTGAGCAACTCACAATTTCCGATGTCATAGTTATGCTCCGCCGGGGACAAATTCTTGGAGTAGAAGGCGCATGGATGGAGTCGAGGAGGCTCACCCTGCCACTGGAATAGCACCGCTCCAACCCCGGTAGTAGAGGCATTGACTTCGACCACGAATGGGAGATCAGGATTGGGGTGGACCAGGATTGGAGTGGTCGTGAAGGCATCCTTGAGCTGTTGAAAGGCTTCGGTGGCCAAAGGGTTTCAGGACAGAGACTTGGGCCGGTTTCTGAGGTGAGAGGTGAGCTGAGGAGACTGTAATTCTGGATGAACCTGCGGTAAAAGTTGGCAAATCCTTGGAAACGTTGGAGTTCCTTGACGGTGACAGGTTGGGGCCAGTTGTGGATGGTGTCCACCTTCCTCTGGTCCATTTGGATACCTTGTTGGTCGATGATGTATCCAGGGAACTGGACGGATGGTGTGAGGAACTCACACTCCATCTTGAGGTAAAGGTGGTGTTCTCTCAGCTTCTTGAGGACCTGCGTCATGTGTTGGCCTGGTTCCGGGAGTAGATCAGAATGTCGTTGATGTAGACGATGACAAAGCATTGGAGGTACTCCTGGAACACCTCATTCATATACCTCTGAAATACAGAGGGTGAGTTGGACAGGCCATATGGCATCACCTGGTACTTGTAGTGGCCTGCCGGGGTGATAAACGCTGTCTTCCATTCGTCACCCTCACGTTACACTAGGAATGAAACGATTACCGGTTTCACGATAAACCACGATAAAATTTAGTGACGGTTAGTAATATCGTATAAAATTTTATTATCATTAAAACCGCGTGTGATTATCACGGTTGTGAAAACTCGTGGTAAATCTTGTCCAGTCAGCATCAGTCTGGCGCACCGCTGTTTTCTGAATGAGGAGAAATGGCAGAAAGCAGTGACAGCACTCGGGGGATTGTTCTGCCTTCTAAAAGGACCAAATCTGAGGCGTGGTCATATTTTGGCTTTTACAAAAGTCCTGAGGGAAACTTAATCTAAGATGGTCACCCTCTGCAAACATGCCAGAAGAAAGTCGCTGTAATAGGGAAAACACTTCAAAACTACGAACGCAAGGCAAGTGGACTTTGACCTCAGTACCAAACCTACGTCTGGCAAATAATAACGTGAAGCGAACGAACAAATTCAGACAAGACTAGGGCGACATTTAAGGGATAATCAGGGCTTGACATCAACAACCGCCATTTGCGAGTGTAACGTTATTTCGGCTGCACACTAGCCACTCTGGCTGTTGAACTTATAATAGTCTTCTCAAAAGCCATCTGTTATAATCGCGTTGCGCATTATAAGCACTTACACGTGCTTCTATTGAGTTTATGAATGCAATATCTCATAATCAAAGGCGTTCAGATTAGCGGAGTTTTGTTCAGAGCGCGCGCCGCTTTCACTCGCTGAAATCTGCACTCAAAGCAGAGATAAACGTGTGCTGTACACAGGAGATTCACTCATCATACAGTGTTTGACTGTTTTTGTTCTATTTCAGCAGCGAAAATGGTTTAAAAAAAACACAGCAGAACCACAGCGCATCTGACATGACTGGCATAACGCAGGCGAATTTAGGGACCGTCTGTAAAGTTACATACAACATTGGTAACGTTATACACGTTTCAAACTTCAATAGCATTTGAAGAGAATGACAGTCATAAAAAGACTGTAAAGTGTTCATCTAGGTGTCAGGTATGATGCACACATTTTGATATTTAATAAAATAAACTGTCAAATCATATGGAAATATGGATATGCATTATTTCACTAGGATACTGTTTGGGCTCTAAAACAAAATATGCTAGATTTAAATGTGTCTGATAGAACACTGAGAATATTGCTTGGGAATATATTTACAGTTATAATATTAGAGATTATATTTACGACAAATTATTATTATTTATGTGTTATGCGTTGCTATTGATGACGCCCATTAAGGAAGGAAATCCCACAGAATCTAGCTTAAAAAAGTGCTTAGAGCTGCTTTAGTTATTTGTTGTTTGTTGAATTTCAAATATAAAACTTGTTGAAATGTTTTAAGTGAGTGCATCTGTTCTTTTTGAACACTTTCATTTCGTTATGAGAGACCCACGAAGCTGCTCCAATGCAGCAGGGACCAGAGGGACCAGTACTTTACAGTCTGTGAATTAAGGGCCCGGTACTCGATACACGGCTGCAAGCCCTCGTCCTTTTTGGCCGTGAAGAAGAAGCTAGATGCGGCAAAGGAAGTCGATGGACGGATGAAGCGTTGGTTGAGAGCCTCCTGAATGTACTCCTCCATGGCCTTCTGTTCTGGGATAGATAACGGGTAAATCTAACCCTTAGGTGGAGAGGCCCGAGGCAGCAGGTTGATGGCGCAGTCCCATGGCCGATAAGGTGGAAGACGGGTCGCCAACCGCTTACTGAACACGTCCTGGAACGCACGGTTCTCTGGAGGAATTTCAGTTGAATTCAACTGGAGACTGGATGAAGAGGTGGTGTGGTGTCTGCAGTCCCGGCGTGCAAATTATTTGATAACAGATAACAGACAGTCCTTGAAGCAAGAATCACTCCATTGTAGAATTTCTGTTGGTGATGGTTCATGTTGAGTCATCCATGGGCATCCCAGGATGATGTCAGCAGTGGAACCCTCCAGCACCATGAAAGAGATCTCCTCATGCAGGCAGCCGACGCAGAACGTTACAGTGGGGGAGAAGTGATGAACGCAACCACGACCCAGCGGTTTGCCGAGAATGGTTAGGATGGTTGATTCCTGTGGGCAGTGTTTCTTCTGGAGGTTGAGTCTTTGGAGAAGTTGATGAGAGATGAATTTCCCTGCAGAGCCGGAGTCGATGAGCGATTGCGCTGGAATGAGAAGTTTAGGATTAGAATTTGGACTGGGGTTCGAATGAGAGGTGCAATCTTCGGAAGGAACTGAATGGTACTCACCGCTTGGCGTGGTGGTCGTAATAGGCAGTTCGTGATGTGGCCTTCTCCCCCACAATAGAGACACAAGCGGTGAAGCAATCTTGTTGCTCCGTGTGGGACAGATGATAGGAGTCTACGTGCATGGGTTCAGGTGCTGGAAGGGCGACAGATGGAGCGATGGGCGGAGGATGCGGAGCAGGCGGATCCAGAGCACAGGCTGAGAGATGTTGTGAGATGAATATGGCTTTCTGGATGAAACTCTCCAGACCGATGGTGTCGTCATAGATGACCATCTGGTGGCGCACTTCGGGATTTTAAACCCTGGCGAAAGGCAGTGAGCACAGCCGTCTCGTTCCAGCAACTAGATGCCGCTAAGGTGCGGAACTGTAGGGAATAAGCACTGATCGAAGAGTTACCTTGGCGAAGATTGAACAGTTGATCATGGACGGATAATACTGAGACAGTTTGGCCAAAGACTACCTTAAAGTGACTGGTAAAGGTAGCTAATGAGCTCATGACAGGGCCGTCTGATTGCCAGATGGATTGTGCCCATTGGAGGGCTCGTCCTGACAGCAGGGAAATCCTGAAGGCGACACGCACCCGTTCGGTGGAGAAAAGCTGTGGTTGCATCTCAAAATAGAGTGAACATTGCAGAAGGAACCCGCTGCAATCCTCCGCCTCACCGGAGTATGTCGCTAGTCAGGCCATGGGACAGGCAGAGGCAGGTGGAGAAGAAGTGGTAGGTGCAGAGGGGAGATGTTGAAGAACTGCTTGCACAAGTTCGATCATGGGATCCGGAGGACATTCCTCGCTGGTTTCATCCGGACTCTGCATTGTGGTCTGGTCTTCTGTCACGACACAGAAGGGAACAGACAGACAGGTAAGTGTAAACAATATTTATTTAAGCAGAATGATGGTGAAACAGTGGGAACCAGGCAATGGGAAGTGGATGGTGAATTCCTGAATGAAGGTGTTGACTTAGCTGGTGAAGACTCAGGTGGTACATCTGTGCAGGTGATGATGAACAGGAAGACTGGAGTTTGGGAACCAAGAAGATGGGCGGGGCGGGGCGAGGCGAGGCGAGGCGAGGCGAGGCGAGGCAACAGGTTGAGAGGTAAGGAGTCTGACATAGAGCAGTGTATACAGCAACAAGACCAGACAAGGAGTGAATGGTGAACGGTGAATATAAAGGGTGAGTATATAATGAGGTGCAGGTGAAGCGAGTCAGTACTTTGGTGATTGTGAACGAGTGGCCGGTTCCTGGTGATTAGCTGACTGGATATTGGGGCTGTGACGGTGTAGCTGACTCTATCCAATCTTTTTTTTCTTTGTTTCAAGAAATATCTGCATGCACACGAGAGCACTGAAACCGACTCAAAACAATGTAGTGCCAGGCCAGTATGTGGAGCTGTAATTCTGCCACAGAAATACACTAAAAATGGAGAACAAGAATTGTGGCTAAGAGGTACAGCAATGGTTGTAAGTAAGTAAAATCTCACAATAAAATAACAATAAATAAATTTGCTACTTACCAGATGTCTTTTATTAACGCCTACACCTACCCCAACCCTATACCTACCCTTACAACAATGCAAATACAGTAATTAAATGAAGCAATATTGATGTGCGCATGCCCAGTGCCCGTAGTTGTATCCCTTTCTAGTCTTTCCCCTGCGGGATGTGGTGTGATGACATCACCGTTTCACAAAAAACACGGATTGGCTGTACACACGAAAACGCAAGGGTGTCGTTTTCAGATTTATCCACTCTGGGGAAAAAAAATATCGGTTTCATGCTCCCAAAACGGCGGATTCGTGTGGACGAAATGCTGATACGATACAAAATTTTTACGTATACAGCTAAACGTGTGGACTGGGACTTTAAAATCACTATAATTTTTGTTACCGGTTTGCCATGATCCTTGCTTCTTGATTTTTTTTTTCCCCCTCATGTGTTTTTGTTCATCCATGTGGATGTGCCTTACATTGTTGGATGTTCCCTGTCTTGTATTGTACATTCTGCAATATAAAAACAAACAAAAAAGCTTTAAAACATTTAAGTCTGAATCCGCTTGTCAAGTCTGACAGCACAGTTTTATATAAATCTCAGATGGTCAGACAGTTAAAGTTAGCTTTTAGGAATCATTCAAATATTGAGGTCACTATGACTTTTGAAAAGCTTAGTGTAACAAGTTTGTTGATAATGGAAACAGTAAATTACACAACTTTAATCACAAAAATAAACATGGTAACACTTATGTCACAGGGTGTTTGGTGTTGGTTCATGTTCATTGTTCCTTGTTCATGTTTTAGTTTATCATGTTCTTGCTTTTAGTGTCATGTTCACAGTCTTGTCATGCACTTCCTGGTCTTGTCATGTGATTCCCATGCCCTCATGTGTTGTCATGTCATTGGTTCATTGTCTCATCACTGTTCACAGGTGTCACTTGTCTTGTCATTAGTCTGTGTGTATTTAAGCCCTCATGTTTGCCATGTGTCTTTGTCAAGTATTGAATGTTGTAACCCGCTGTTGGTGAGTTAGTTAAAGCTCGTTATAGTTTGTTTTTGCCAAGTCCTTGTTTTATGTTTTGTTGTGAATAAAGTACTGCACATGGGTCCTTCAACTTGCCTCCAGTGGAATTTCTGTTACAACTTAACAATAAGGTCTAATTTGTAAACATTTGTTAATACCAACATGAACTAACAATGACCAATACATTTGCTACCATACATATACAACAAAACAAAAGTAAAGCAGCAGCCCCTCAGGAACGATTGCAGCATAACCTGAAACAGAACATGAAATCCCTGTTTGGGTGGGGGGTTATTCCATAAAGCAGGTTATGTGACATACCCGGGTAAGTTTACTCAGATTAACTGGATACCCTCCGCTTTCAGTTCCAAAAAGGAAAGTAACTTTCAGAATATGTAAGCAGGTTATGTCCAGGGTTAGATTGTTTCAGATGTATTCAGTGCATGATTTCACACAATATCATTATATAGTTTAATATAACATTACATAAAGCAATGTTATTTTACTCTAATTTAGGCCTACTTATTTTATTCTCTTAGGTTTATTCTCTCAGGTTTAATAAAAGTTTTTTGCATATGTGATACATCTCACAACATATGTGGAAGTAAAATGGCTAAATATAAAACATAAACGTATACAGCCATATTATCTTTGAAAGCACAGAATATTTTTCTCGGGGTCAATCCATCTCTTTTTTATTTTATATGTTTAGCATCAAACAAACAATAGAATTCTTGTGCAAAGTAATAAAAATCTGATTAAAGATTAAAAGGTTTAATATTAAAAAGGTTACAAAACTGTACTAAAGAATGTAAATTGCCATTTAAACAAAAGAAGTATGGCCCGCTTCTTCTTATAGTGTCGATGGTGACTCATGGATTTACTGCTTGGTTGAAGATGTCCTGTGGTCACCGTTAACTCCGAGTTTCATACTCCAGACTGACTGAACTTACTCCAGACCGTGGTTTTGGAACCTGCATACATCGAGTAACCAAGGTTTGGGTTAAACAACCGAGAGTTCAGGGTAAATGTGACGGTTAACCTTGCTGTCTGGAATACCCCCTGGTCCTCTCTTGTCCTTCACTGTCGTCAGTCCTCCTTTTATCCTTCCGGAGCTCCACCGTATGACTCGAGAGCAGTGTGGCGTGCATGTGATGCTCATTAGCACTTATGCCACCGGCCTCGTTCTGTTCCCACGGCTCTCGGTCTCGCCTTAATTGCCACACATAGTTTAAATGTGTGACATGAGTCAGTGCTCATAAACGGCTGTTAAGTATTCTCACCAGAAACATGTAGAGGCTTGGACCTGGAAACAGTATTCCTTGCGTCATGACTTTAGAAGCGGATAACATTTTTTCTCATAACAGAGTTAAGGTGTGAGTATGGGTCAAAGTTGGCCACTCAAATTTTCTGCGTTGACCAACAGAAAGCTGCTTGAAAAGTGACTTCTGTGTGAGCATTACATACATTATGTTGCTACACTGTTGACAATGACAATAGACATTTTTGCCCACAAAATTTCACTGAAATTTTAAAAATGTTTACTTTATTGCAACATGAAATGCAACATAGATAAGATATTCACAAGGGACATTTGAAGTATATTGAGGCAGAAATGTAAAAAGGTGCAGCAGCTTCATTTTCTGCCAGGCTTCTTTTTTCCTCTTTTCTGGTAGATGGTCCTGGCATTTAGATGATCCTTTTCTGCTCTACAAGAGGTTTTCGTTCAAACTTGTTTCAGCAGATCTCTGCAAAGTACAACATTTACTGTTAGTAATGCTATTACAGTTATAGTTGTGAAAATAAAAATCATGTGTTATGAGTCACAACTTAATGTGTTAAAGGTCCCGTTTTTCGTGTTTTTTTGAAGCTTTGATTGTGTTTACAGTGTGCAATATAACATGTGTTCATGTTTCATGTGTAAAAAAACACAGTATTTTTCACACAATTTACTTATCTGTATACCGCTGTTTTCACTGTCCTCAAAACGGCCTGAGAATTTCCTCGTTCTATGAAGTCCCTCCTTCAGAAATACGTAACGAGTTCTGATTGTGCCAGCGGTTCCCGTGTTGTGATTCGACAGCAGCTTAGCGTACGTTGCCCGGGAAGGTCACGCCTCTTACCATAACGGGGAGATGAACGCGCTCAAACTACAGCCCCTGAAGGCCAAACAAAGGTGATTTGACTCCGGGATGAAAATAACAGCGTCTGGACGACAAGGCGACAAACGCAACCGAACCGAACCGAACGCAACACTTCCTCTTCTCCACGAGGGAGCAACCAGACCACGCCCCCTTTTTCGCGTATTCTTGTGGGGGCGGAGGTTAGTCAACAAACTGTTCTACTGACGTAATTAAAGCAGGAAATACCAGGATGTAGTCCAAACCGGCCGTTCGCTGTAGGCTTTGAAAGGGAACTTCTGTTAAATAAAATATCTCGCTTGGCATTGAACTTTGAGCTTTATAATTTTACAGGTATTATTTATGCTCTAACAGCAACATTACACACTAACTAAAGTTTGAAAAATGGGATCACGAAGAACAGGACCTTTAAGACATCTGAAGCCGTATAATAGCTTTTTGTAATTAAAAAAATTGTACTTTTGAATACTTATGTACATGTGATTTTATCAGGGTTTACTTTTTTATAAATTTGCAAAGATTTCAAACAAACTTCTTTCACATTGTTATTATGGGGTATTGTTTGTAGAACTGAGGAAAAAAATATTAATTTAATCAATTTTGGAATAAGGCTGTAACAACAAAATGTGGAAAAAGTGAAGCGCTGTGAATACTTTCCGAATGTACTGTATGTCATTAATAATCTTACTCTCTGACAGAGATGTCTTATATTCAGCTTGGTCACAATTCAAATGATTAAGGCATAAGAAAAAAAGGTATCAAGCATCATTGATACCAAGCCTGTCATATTGTTTTTGAGTAACATGAATGAGATTTGAGAGCTGCAGCATGGGGGAAGATTTTCAGAGAATAACATATTACATTTATATCTGTTAATCACACATAGCTATTGTATGGCTTCTGGGAATATAGTGTATGGACTGTTTTAAGTTACATTTGTTGTTTAGGGTATAAATTACTCTATAAATGTACTAAATGTATAAGTATAGCCTACTTTAAGTATAATAATAGTATAATAATATTATTAATATTAATAGTAAAGGTACAATGCGGTAGGCTACATCTAATTGTTGCCTCAGAGAACTTTCAGGTTCCTCAAGAGGTTGGCTTTTACAAAAGAAATCTTCCAGGAACCACTTAAATGTTTACAGATCTTACAATAGGCCCTGTAAAAGAATTTAAGTTCCTCTAATTTCCCCCGAACTTCTAACAGAGTGCTTAAAGGATCTCACTAGTTCCTTCAAGTTCCTGTTAAGATTGTCAATGGTTCCACCAGTATCGGAAAAACAGTTTTGAGGCACTTAACATTTTGAAGTTCCTTGAGTACCAAACAGGATATTTGAAGTACCTTTAGTTTTACAGTGTGGTTAAACATCGTCAGGGCTGAAATTAACATATTTTTCATAAAATAATAATAATAAAAATGTGGTTTAAGCCAATGCTGTTGGCAACTAATTAAAATAATTTGAGTTACATTTATATTTA
The DNA here is from genome assembly GCF_949357685.1 of Gobio gobio. Classification (NCBI taxonomy): domain Eukaryota; kingdom Metazoa; phylum Chordata; class Actinopteri; order Cypriniformes; family Gobionidae; genus Gobio; species Gobio gobio. The sequence goes on from NC_137112.1 coordinate 38,206,938, forward strand.
GATATGAAGAGGGATTCTTCCTCACCCTCATTTTTTTTTATTTGGATATTAACCCTCATGTGGTTCCAAATCCTCCTTTCATCCTTTCTTACTTTCAAACAGTGAAAGTAAACAGAGACTTAGACTTTCATTCTAACTAACATGTTCTTTCACGGACAAATGAAAGTCATAATGAGTTTGGAACAACATGAGGGTGTGTTCATTTTCCAGTGAACTATCCAATTGAGCCACTTACAAAAGTATGAATTTTAACCTAATTTATTAATGTTATTATTCCAAAAATAATAATAATTTGTGCTATACATTAAAACAAATTACACTTTGATCTATTATCAAATGCAATAGAATTCATACATTTTTACTCATACATTCATTACTCATATATTCATACATTAAGTGTGACTTTTGTGATCTACGTATACATAGAAGTAATCATGTATCATAATATAATGCACCTGGACTCTTGGAGTCTTTTCCCCACCTGTCCAACCCTCATGAATTAAATATTTTGATACAGTTCCCAGACATCTCCTTACAGGGCCCAATTGTCCCCTGTTCCAAATGTGTGTAAACTCGCCCGTTAAGAACAGGTTCTACCAGTTTAAACAGTTTAAACCAGTTCTGGAAAAGCGAGAAAATAAAAAAACAAAAACAGATACACCGCATATTTTAAGGAACAGAAAGACACACCAAAATACACAGGCTACAACAAACATGACCCAAAAAAAAAAACCTTACTGAAATGCTGCGATTACATCTACACCTTACTCTGGGTACGGGTTTGTTTACTGTCATAACTTATCCATGACCACATTATTGTGGTGCTGCTAAGGCCATACACTCTTAAAAAAGAATACCATGGTATTATATTATATTTTAAAAAATAAAATAGAGGTTCCAAAAACTATTTTTGTTTCCCCAAAGAACCTTTCAGTGAACCATTTTTTCCTTATGGTAAAAAACATTTTAATAATCAAAAGAACCCGTTTTGAAATGGAAAGTACTGAGCTTCTAAAGGGACTTGGTGATGGGAGAGAAAAAAAATAGTTTTTGTGTTGCCTCTCTCACAAACGTTTTGCGTTCCCGATTAGATACGTTGCGTTCGCTGAGAACGGTACATCACACTGGCAGAATGTTGTAAAAGGTGATTCATCCCAGAAGATATTCCTATCCTTATATTTCAAAGTGCAATTATCTGCTTTATAATGAAGCCCTAGGGACACATATGTATCCAGTGCCACACCAAAAGATTATTCTCCATAGATCGTTGGTACACTCCTTTATTAGATAAATCATACAGTAATTACAATAATTTATACCTTAGGTGAAACTAGTTTACAAAAAGAATACCAGCATAAAGTGTTTTAAAGTCTGTATAGATTTTATAGAAAAGCACAAGAAGACTGTACAGTCAATCTATTATCACATAAATTATTACTGATGCACTAAATTACATTTGTGTAATAACTTTGCTTAATGATGCAGTTCAAGGTTGTGGGCAGATGTTTTAGAAGGATTTCCATCTGATGGCTGAGAAAATGGTGTGGATGAAATAAAGTACTGTGGTGAGAAAGGAAAACACCTGAAATTAAAGAGAAAAATGGTCACCTCAACAGGAAAAATGTACAGTTGCTTCTTTAAAATGACTTTTGTTGGTGTAATAATGTAGTCAAGTTGATTTTATATTATAAGTTATTTGTTTTTATAGGTTACCTGAATGAGGCTACATGTTTAGTAATCTAAATATTAGATTTTTCTGAACATCAGCTGAATGTTTTGTCATTTTTGTTCACAAATTTCATCTTATTATTATATTATTATTTAACAGGTAAAACAGCATTTTATAGATTTGGAACTTTGATTTTGGCTAGAGGGACTCACCACGGCAGCTACATCCAGCTGGTAAATAAGTAAGGTATTGTTCAAATAACCAATTATAATAGTTAGGTAAGCTAGAAGCACAGAAGCACTGAGATAGAGGAGTGTTGCAAATCCATGGTATGCTACATCCTGTGGAGAGAAAATTAAGAAAATCTATATTAAAATAGAAAAATGTCTTCATGAATAGAGAGGAAAAGAGAGAAAGGGAAGGCAACTGACAAAGAGAGAGATTATGAACCTACCGCGGTTGCCCAAGAGCTTCTGTTACGATGAGACCCACAGGCAAAGATCATGAGCCAGAGGAATGTCACGATGAAACAGAAAATTGTCACCGAAATCACATACGCCTGGGGATTGTGAGGATCGAGCAATGTAGACGCTACCAGAGACAATACCAGACCGCCAAAGACCTGTGAAATAAACACAATGAAAAATGAGTTTCCAGATGGTTGGACTTTTTGTACAAGAAAATATAATGCATATTCAAATAGATGAAAAACTCTCTTTCCCCTGTAAACTGTAAACATCTAAAATGGATATCAGAGGAAATAATAATAGAAATAGAAAATAAAATATTTTTACAAATAAAATAAAATAGAGTACCTGACATTTACCAGTAATATTTGGCCTATTAAAATGTAAAATCAATTTAGATATCTTGTATTTAACAGTATAATCTTTAGATTAACAAACTGTAATATTTTTATCATTTACATAATTGTACTTTTTTTTTTTTTAAATGACTAATAGTTCAAATAAATTAGGAAGTTAGATTCTCCAGGCTGAACTGCCACAGTGATTGTTGCCAAATAAATAAATACAGTAGGTACCACAAATCAATAACTTGATCCATTAACAAATATTATATAATGTTTAACATCTCAGTATTTGAATTTACATCAAATAAATTGACATAACAGCCCTTTGTTTCAGTGACTTTAATGAAAACATAACTGAATTAATGAATTCAAATAAACTCACAAGCTCCGGTATGTAGAGGATGTCAGGTATGGTGCAGAATATGGACCCTCCGGTGGGCAGGTAGCCCATTTGCCCTGTATTGGATGCCATTTGTGTTCACCCTGAGTGTCCTCTCTGCACAGGTAAAACGAATGTGTGGAAATGCTGAAGACATGCTTTATTAAAGAGGCTGATAGACGCTGGTCAGACCTGTTCATCTTGATGCATTCCATGAAGACCCACCCTGTGCACACCGCTCACCCAAGGGCTGCCGTTTTCTTGCCAGACATTTGTGGGACAAATTCATCACTTGTTTACAAATTGTTAGAGCAAAAGATGCACAATTATTTTTTGACAGTGTTGTTGGTTGTTGTCTTTAAAACGACCATGACAACTTTCTTTATTGTTTTATGATAGGCATACAACAACATAAAGATACAACATCTTATTCTAATTCAGCCAGTTTATCAATACATGCTGGTGATCAATAGGCTATATGTCAATGCAAAATATGGGAACAATAAACTGAGCAAAATTCATAATTTTAAAACAAACGATTTTTATCTCTACATTTGCCATGTTGTGGTATGTCGAAGACATTGGAAAAAATGTTCTTGAAACGTTTTTCCTGTTTCCTAACAGTAATAAGAAGTCAAACTGGTTACACATGTGGTTTTGATTTATTTTAGGGATAGTTCACCCAAAAATGAAAATGTGTCATCATTTACTCACTCTCAAGTTGTTCTAACCAAACAGTTGATGGGCTCCATTGACTTTCATAGAATAGAGAGAGAGAAAAATACAATGGAAGTCAATAGGTCCATCAACTCTTTGGTTACAGTCATTCTTCAAAATACCTTATTTTATGTTCAGCAGAAGAAGAAAAAACATGTATACATGTTTGGAACAACTTGAGAGTGAGTAAATGACAGAATTTTCATTTTTGGGTGAACTATCCCTTTAATTACTAGAACATAGGCGAACTGTCAGAGTGTGACTCATGATTCAGTTTCAGGAAAAATCCAGGCTTTAGTAGGCTATGTTTTATTATGTAGTAGCCTATGTAGTCTACAACAGTGTCAAACTTTACATTTAAGCTTTAATTTGTGAGTAGGCTTGGTGACTTCAATTAGTTATAGCCTACTTATTGAGTTAATGTTGAAATCCACTGCGATGACGTTAGACAAATGAAACATTTTCAGACCGACTGTAGCTAACTTACATTTGATGGTCTGATATTTAGGCTACGGGAAACTTACTTGTTCCCTTCACTATAGCACAGCTCACTCCCCACGTTTTATCTACGTAGTAGGCTACTAGCATCCTGCCCTACCAAGAGATTGTTCACTTCGACTGTCTGTTACCGCACACTCCCATCTAGTGTCTGGTATGGTGATTACAGCGCTTGAAGGAGTTATCACATGGTTTATGTTACTTTACTCAGCGCTGGTTACGATGAACCAATCACAGTAATTGTTGAGCTCTATCTACGGTTATTTAAATACACACAAAAAACGCCCTGAATGCGAATTGAATCAATGGAAGATTCAGCTTTATGAACCATCACGTGTGCCCTGGATGCATTCAATGGGCATTTAATTCACTTTTCCGCGAATTTGTTGCGCATTTAGTCCATGTTTTACAGTAACATTACTCGGCGCAATCGACATGTGGACCTATTTTGACGCACGTAGCAGCACGTAGTACAGTCGTGAGTCGTCCAGAGTGATGTTTGACATGCTCTTTGGTTTCGGCTGCAGCTGTCTTCTAGTCGCTGGGTGCTAAACATTCACATTCTGAGAGGTAGACATGCTGAAACAGTTTATTCTTTGTTCCCTTTCTTAAATATTTAACTTAACGGGTCGTTTACAGACTGATACATAGATTCTTCCGGGTTTGTTTTATTGTTATAATACGCGGCTTCATATGGTTTATTTTATGCTTTCTACAACACAAAAAGTGTCTCTACCTACCCTAATTTTTCACATAAAGAATGGTCATTTCATGAAAAGTGTGGCTTTTGAGTGTCGAACGACTAACGTTATTTGTTGATATGAAAAGAGGACACTAACTTTCATATTATTATAAACATTTTTATATAACGCATCAAAAGTCGAGTACATGAAGTATTCTCAGTATATGCTGTACATAATATTTAGGCTATTATTGAATATTTTGTTTTAAAACTTAGGTGGGGTTATGTGTCAAGGGTTTACTTTAATTTGCCTTAATGAAACGTCTTTTCAAAATTGAATGTAAGGAATGACACATGATTCATGTTTTATTTACAAGAAAAATAAGAGTCTCACTATATCTCTCTTGTCTATAGATACATGTTGGAAATATCTCTGAAGTTTATAATCTCATGTGAGCCCTTCAGGTGATTTTTATCTGGATCCTCCACCTGTGCAACACATCCGTCACCTTTGCACTGAACTGTCACAGAAGTGAATTGTGATCAGTTTAAACAGACACAGATGCCTCGATGTGGGACTTGTACCAGCAAGCACTTCCGTTGGTCAAGCCCAATAGCTCAAGGGCTGATTTTGTGTGTTTTAACCTTTGGAGTGATATTGCCAGTATGCTGCCATCGTCTACTTTACTCACATTACTTTGTAAAGAGTGCCTATCTTGATTCTCTAAGCGATGAATCACTACAAAAAAGCTACGACAGAGGTCAGGAGGCCCTGCATTTCTGGGAGAATGCTGCCTCTACGAAAAGCCTGAAGGACCCGTTGGAAACGGATGCTAAGAAACCATATCTCCTGGTCACCATAGTGACATCCAGAAGAACAGAGGGGAGGGACTATCACTACCTATTACAGGTGGCACAGCAGCTCAAATCGCTCCTTACGGCATGTGGAGATAAACCATGTGCCGAGGTCATGCTCTGTGATGTCGAAAGTGGTCCCACTTTGAACGAGGACGCTTTGCTTCTGGAGAAACAGTTCTTGGTTGTTAGGCGTTCACCAGAAGAGAAATGGAATCACAAAGAAGTGTCCAGCATCTTCGAGAAGGAGAAAAGAGATTACGTTTACTGCCTGCGGAAAGGATGGGACCAGATGAGGCCCAAAAATGTCGTTGTCCTGGAGGATGATGCACTTCCGATGACCGATTTCTTTCTGTCGATTAAAGACTTGCTCTCGCGGAAATTTGCCCTCAATACTTTATACATAAAGCTGTACCACCCGGAACGTCTGCAGGGATACTGGAACCCGGAGCCGTATCGCATTCTAGAATGGCTGGGTCTCGGCCTGTTTGGGGCTACAATCCTCCTCCTCTTGTTATCTCACTATACACCTCTTTCTTTTACCTTCTCGCCTCTTCATCTTCTGTTTCTAACTCTCTACATAATGGCCGTGGCTGAGCTGGCAGGGAGGCACTATCTGCTGGAGATCAGACGGCTCTCACCCCAGCTGTATGCTGTGTCTCCTGCCACTGAATGCTGCACCCCTGCTATGCTGTACCCGGGTAATGCCTCCATCCGAGTCGCCGAATACCTGGACAAGGCCGTCTGTGCTCAGGGTAATGCGAAAGACATGGCGCTGTACAAGATAACCAGGTCGACGCCAGGTGAGAAGGCACACAGCGTTGAACCCAATCTCATCAAGCATATCGGAGCTTACTCCTCCATCAGGACAAACCCTATCCAACCAAGATTAATTTGACATCAGAATGTTTCCTTTCTTACAGAGCCCATTTTAGGCACTGTTTTTAATTAAAAGTTAAAATTTTGTGGCTGAAAGATGAATATCTTTTAAGAAATCGCTGCTGTCCGTTTGTCAACAACAATGTCACAATGTGTCTTTTAAACCATTTTTATCAACATTTGTCAGTTTACAATGCATACAAATGGATTTTAGCATCAGAAGGGAATTCATAAGGTTATGGAAATGATTTCATAACTAATGCCAAACGTGCACACTCAACACAATTTTAATAAATTCAAATCATGTTTTCTTTATATTCAACATGATCAAAGGATTATCCTCAGAGATTGTTTACATAGATTTGTATTGATCTTTTACTCTATGGCGTTTATAGAAACACTTTTGGTTATATATAATAAATATTATATAAAGTTTTACAGTCGTTGGTTTCTTTTTTGTGTGGTACAGGCTCTTTCACTGTTTATTTTATAAAGGCAATAATTATAGCCTACAAAAAAAACCGTTAAGTTAACACTAAACGACGCTGTGATGTTCCTCTTCTGTTTAGGTCTCAGAGTAAATGACTGTAAGCATAAGAGAACATGGGTTAATCATAACAAAATCGTTGGGTGTTTCCTCCCAGATGTAAACTCAGCCTGTGGCTCTTCTCCGCTATTTCCGCTGGGTTCAGTCACATGACGGGTCAAAATACACTGCATTGCAAACTCTGTTTAAAGAAACAGTGTAACTTTTTTTATATTATGTGCTCTTGATGTTCCATACAATTTATTCGCGCAAGAACTGTTCATGTGGAGGTTAAAGCCAAATAACACACACGCTCCCACCGTGCGCGTATAATATGCGAGATTTAACCAAACGAATCCTACTATGGCGAGTCCTCGTCTTATGAATATTAATTAGATAGAGCGTTCATCCTATCAACGCAAAGCTTCTTTCCAATGAAAGGCGGGGCTTCTTCATGTTAATTAGACCATGCTCATGTTGATTGGTGAGATGGCTTACTAAATATTAATTTCACTCGGTCATTTTCCACATTCGAAGGCGTGGGTCATGCATTTTTAATAGAGAGGCCTTCGACATACTATGATTAGTAAATTCGCTTCGCTTTGCTAGATAAACTTTTTCGAGACGGGATTTCCTGCGAACTGGATGTATGCGCAAGGATAGGGAAAAGTTGTGGGATAGAGAAAATGTCTGAGCCCGAAAAACCAAAGTGCCATTCTTTATCAAAGGATGAAGGTTTAACCAATGGAGGAAATAATGTTTCCAGTAACATTGCAGATGAGATGACAGAGGTATGTTGCGTGGATAGTGATTTTGGAAACCTGTACTCATTAATGTGCCGTAAAATTAAAAATCTAAACGGTTCGAGTTAATAGTTGGCACTCTGATTTTAATATTTGATTGTTTGGTTTATTGATTAGTATAGACATTCTCTTGAAGTTATCAAATCATTGATGGTCCTTTTAAATCTGGAGCGTTTTATGGAATAAGAGAAACATCTGGTGTCCTGTTAGTCAAGAAAGCACTGGAACATTTTGCCTCCTTGTTTGTCAAGAAAGTGTCAACTGAAGCACATTTGGGAAATATTTGACAAGTTCTAATTTTCGAAGTACCTCTTAAATTGTAGAGAAATTGATTGGCTTATGCCATACGAATTAAAGTATGCATGAAGTAAACTGTTTTTAGAGACATAAACATGCATATATCATATGTAGTCTGGGAGGGAGGTTATAGCATCGAATAGTTTTGGTAAGTTATCTCCTGCTCTGTACTTCATGTGACCAGCTTTTCACAGGTTTTGCAAAGTACTTGATTTGTTAATTGTTATTTAAACTGATTTTGATTTCAAACTGATTATTCTCTCTCTGATATTTGCTGATGGTGCTTTAGAAATTCGACCTTGCCACTGTCTATGTGTCAGATGCCCAGTATAACAGAAACATCTTTTTTGACACATCACCACAGGCTGTGCGGTAAGAGATGACCTTCCAGCAATAATTCATATAACTTTGACTATTACTAGATTGTGTATTATAAAATCTGTAAAATATTCCACAGGCTGTACCTGCTGTACAATCACTGGTTCATGCAAACTCTGGTATTTGTGTTCATCATCATAAATCTGGCTCTGGCTCTCTTTGAGGATCCTGCTGTTGTGCCACTTCCTATATGGGTATGTATGGAAATATAACTTTTATTTAAAAATTGTTCAGCAAAGCAGTGGATTAATCATTGACCACAATTGTAATTAGTTTCAGACCTTTGTGTCGATTTGTGAATAGGTGGTTGAATGCTCTCTGTATCTCTAGCTGATCACCTTAAAAGTCCATAGATATCGATATCACCGTAAGTTCATACTGCTAACACTTTCACAGACAGGCGGATATCATGAGACTCATTGCTGTTCATGTGACATTCGACAGAAAGCCTGTTTAGAGGGATAGTTCACCAAAAAATGAAAGTTACCCTATGATTTACTCACCCTCAAGGCATCCTAGGTGTATATGACATTCTTCTTTCAGACGAACACAATCAGAGTTATATTAAAAAATGTCCTGGCCAATGTTCCCTCTAATTTCTTTTCTCGCTGAGCAAAACTATTCACTCTTGGGCGGACATTTTGGTCCCCTGAGCAAAAAATATTCTTTACCTGTACAGCGTATGTAAACGCACACAAAAAAAAGTGGTTTCATCATGCAGTTATAACTTTTAACTTTAATGTGCCATTTCTATTCTATTTAACCATTGATGTAACTTAGTGATATATTAAATAAAAATACATAAATAAAAAACAGTTGATTCAGAAGTCACGAAATTAAGCACATTTTACAGTGCTGTTAACTGGAGTCTTCTTTACCGAGAAATACTATTACAATCTCCCCCAGGACAGTTCAATTCTTTATAATATAATATAATATAATATATAATATGAAAAAAATTAAGCGGTGACACTGAGCTGCTTTTTAATGTGTTTTTGTACAGTCATTTATTGGTGACAGGCAGCATTAAACCATCTATATTAAATGTTAGTTTATTGCTTATGAATTTCCAAGATTTTCTATATCAGGGGTTTTCAAACGTTTTAATGGCAAGGATCCCTAAACAATCCCCTTGTGAGATCAATTCTTTACTAGGCTTGCACTATAATACAAATATAATAGCCTAATATAAAAACTAATGGAAGTATTTAAACTGATAGTTTAGTATATCAGTTTAAATGCTTCAATTTGTTTTTTAAAAAACTAACTGAAGTAATTAAATAGATCTAATAGCTAAATATGTTCAAGGGAACACGTGAACTCTTTTATAGTTATCTAAACATCACTGAAACCCAAAACACATACACATCTATTTAAACTGATGTGTGTTACTTTGGTGTTTAGAGTTTGCACCCTACACTTGTGGTGGTTGTTACTGTAAATGTCTGTTTGGTTACCGTGCTGTGTCCATCATCTGTTATTTCCACCACTTAAAATCAAGCCACTCTTTTTTAAAACATGATGAGGTTTTATTTCACATGTCTTTGCGTTTCTCGTTGCCTCTCATTTTCAGCTATTTGGATTTTTATAAAACCATTTTTATATGGACCATTATAACAGGGTTTTTCCTGGGTCAAAAATGGTCTTCAGTGGTGATTGACAGACATGGTCATCCATACACACACACACACACACACACACACACACACACACACACACACACACACACACACACACACACACAGTAAAAAAGTACCCTACCCACGATCTGCAAGTGCAATACTGACAATACATTTTAAATAAAGTTAGTCATTTTTGCTTATCTTATTTTGATACCTTGATGTTTGTTTTTGTTCCTCATTTTTACACTATTTACTGATAATTGTTTTGGTATATAATCATATCAATATGAAAAAGTAGTATTAAAAAAATTAACAAATTGCCTAATTTTCTGCCATATAAAATATCATAAAATTATCAGCTAGCTAACAACAACTTTGTTCTGGGTTCACCTCACTCCAGTCTAAACTAAATGATTTTAGGCTATTTATTTTACTACACATTGTCCAAATAAATAAGCTGAAAGACTGTGGATGATTGAAGCTAATTCTTACTATCCACTCTTGCTAAAGTGGGTGAGCACACTTGTGTTCTCATTTCAAGTGTTATGAGTAAATACACTGTTCAATACTTTTCAGATTGGTGTGTTCAGTGTTGGACTGATCAGTTGTTCGTTAAAATGATTCGGTTCAAATGAGTCATTGGGTGGCAAATCGCACATTAGCAGACGCGTTGTGTGCGAATCCCGTCTGTTAGAACATCGCAAAAGATTTGTCAACACAGAAAACACTTCATAACCGGATAGGATTTGTTTCCCGTTTATTGAAAGTATGCTTTATGTCAGCTGGTCAGAGAATCAGTCATATGTTTTTTGAGCGCATTTCACACCCAGCGGTAATGAAAGGAAAACATCGTCTGATAGCGCCACGTGCAACATGGATTCGGTCTTCCGACCTTTTGATTTTGATTAAAGTAATATGTGAAATATTAGAAAGCTAATAATGCCTATTTTGAAGACAGAGAGAGTGCGAGCGGAGGAGGAGCTCTCTGATCGTTCTCTCTGTCACTCAGTTAACGCAAGTGCAGCAGTTATCTTCTACATCACTCATAAATCACAATAACTCATCAAATAAGGCTTTGGCAGGACAACAATTTGTTTTGGCGGCCGCCAAAACATTTTCAAATTAGGAAAAACCCTGTATAAAAGTAATCCACCACACGGTACTGGGGGGGTTAATAAAGGCCGTCTGAAACAATTCGATGGGTTTTTGTAAGAAAAATATCCATATTTAACACATTATAAAGTAAAATATCTAGCGTCCGGCAGACCGCCTTCCGTATTCAACTTACGATTACACTTTACACTTTGAATTCGGAAGGCGGTCCACCGGAAGCTAGATATTTTACTTTATAACGTTTTCAAAATGTATATTTTTCTTACAAAAACCCATTGATTCGCTTCAGAAGGCCTTTATTAACCCCCAGAGCCGTGTGGATTACTTTTATAATGGATGGATGCACTTTCTTGGTTTTCAAATCAAATTTTGGTCTCTTTTTTTGGGCTGCCATTTACTGCCATTATAAAGCCTGGAAGAGCCAGGACATTTTTTTAATGCTTTTAATTGCTTGAGAGTGAGTAAATCATGGGGTAATTTGTATTTTTTGGTGAACTGTCCCTTTAAACACACAACGTGTGTGTGTATATTTAATGCATGAAATTCTATAATCTGAAATGAAGATTTTTTCAGTTTTCAGATTAAAGTTACCTATATGATTGTGTGAACAAGGAAAACATCCCAGACAGTGATACTGTATATTTACTAGTTTTTAACATTTCAATATTTTAACACTGATTAAATATATTCTAACTGCAAGAAAAGTTTCTACAGGTAAATAGAACCGTAAAGGGTTAATTTAAGACAGGTCCCCTTATATAGAACCTTTTTGGAATATAGTGTTCTTTAAAATTGTGTCAAGAACTCTAGGGTTCTATATAGAACCATAATGAAACTTTTTTTCTTGCTTACTGCTTTTATGACATCCTGGAATCCAAGCCAACCCTCCATATGACACAATGGGATATTTCCTGGAGGCTCGTGTTTATTGAAGATCAGCTGTTTCATTGAAACACTTTCCAAAGAAGAACATCAAAAGATTTAGATGCCGTTTTTATGTGTCAATATTCACACTATTTATTTGTAGCCCAGCTGATTATGTTAAGGAGAGATGTTCACAGCTAAACCATTTGATGGCAATCTTGTGGAGACATTTTTTTGGTTCCCATGAGGAAAACCGCTTATAAATTAGACTAAATTATGCTTTTTGAAGATCTAAAAATATAGAACGTTTTCTGTGGGAAGTTTTTCAAACTAGGAGTTTGTACAGTATAAAAATCATTATGTCTATGGAATGTCCCCATAAAACATGAAAACCTAACGTGTGTTTGTGTGTTCTATAGGCGACTTCTACAATTGAAATCATATGTCTCTCTGCATTTACTGTGCGGATGGTACACTATGCCAAAGTCATTCCAAAGGATAAATTCTGGAAGGATCCCAAAAATATCTGCATCATAATAATTGTAACGGTAGGCCTCTAATACATTGTTTTGGGTTGTATCTTATTCACAGGTTCATAATCACTTTTATCTTGTTTTAATTATATAATACAGTATTTATATAGTATAATACCAATAAAGTATTATGTCTGTACAAACATGTGAAACTGCTGAGAATGTGCTCGTAACAATGCTGTGAAATGAACTTTAGCCCGTGTTTTGTCATTCTCAGCAGTCCTGCAGGATCTCCAGGAAATGTGGCGTTCAATGACTATGAGTAGACATTTAGTGAAGTCAGGCAGAGGTTTTATGTGTGTGGTGAAACTGACTTGCATAACTGGACATTTTGAGAGATTAAGAATGTCACTGTATTGTTTCATTATCTTTCTTTACCCCTCCCACCTCACAGCTCTCTTTCATAGATTTGACTATATATGGCGCTCTGAAAACAACAGGCTACTTTGCCGTCCGATGGTCGAGGGTCTTAAGACCACTTCTGTTGGTCAATGTTACAGAGGGACGACAAGTAAGAACCACAATCAAAGCACAATCAAATTTTCTTCATAATTTATATTTTGTGTATTTCTTGTATTAAAGGAACACGCTGATTTTTGGGACTTTAGCTTATTCACCTTAACCCCCAGAGTTACATAAGTCCATACATACCATTCTCATCTCCAGTGTGCCATAACTCTGTCTGACGCACCCACCGCTAGCCTAGCTTAGCACAAAGACTGGAGGTAAACGGCTCCAGCTAGCCTACTGCTCAATAAGTGACAAAATAACGGCAACATTTTCCTATTTACATTTTGTGTTGTGTATAGTTACATCATGTACTAAGACCGACGGAAAATGAAAAGTTGGAACTAATCTCTCATTCCTGCGTAATAATCAAGGAACTTTGCTGCCGTATCATGGGTGCAGCGGCGCAATGATATTAGCACGCTCACGCCCAGCACGCTCTCGGTGTAAGCAGGTTGTCACATTGGTTATGTTGACGGAAGTTGGCCTATTTTCAGGCACTGCGTAATGTTGCGTAATATACACATATGTTGGCGTTATTTTGTTACTTATTGAGCAGTAGGCTAGCTGGAGCCATTTACCTCCAGTCTTTGTGCTAAGCTAGGCTAGCGGTGGGTGCGTCAGACAGAGTTATGGCACGCACAGAGATGAGAAAGATAAATCCATACATACCAAACTCTGGGGATACGGTGAATAAGCTAAAGTCCCCAAAAGTCGGCGTGTTCCTTTAAATTAATTCAATTACCAAATCATTAATCCATTAATGATCCATCTCTTGGAATTGCTCTGTGTATTCTTTTTTTTAATGATTTGATTGTCCATTCAGAAAATTTTGCCATAAAAAATTGTCAGTAATTTTCCTGTCAGTTACTCTAGTCCTAAAGTTGGCAAAAGCATACACAACCATTAAAATGTCTGTTTGTTTTTCTTTCACCAAGGATGCATTAAATTGATCAAAAATGACCATGTATAATGTTACAAAATATTTCTATTAAAAAAAAGCTGTTCTTTTAAACTGTCTATTTATAAAAGAATCCTCAAAATCATGGCTTCCACAAAAATATTAAGCAGCACAACTGTTTTCAACATTGATAATAATAATAAATGTATCTCTAGTACTAAATTTGGCGTATTAGAATGATTTCTGAAAGATCATGTGACCCTGAAGACTGGAGTAATGATGCTGATAATTCCACTTTGATCACATGAATAAATTACATTTTAAAATATAAAACCGTTATTTTAAATTGTAATGATATTTTTGATGTAATGATACATGAGAGACTTAAAAACATTTTAAAAGTCTTACCGACCTCAAACTTTTGAATGGTAGTGTATGTCTATAGACCTTAGTGAGAGGCTGTGAGGGATAGACTTGCCTTGTTTTCAATGGCACCCGCTGTATAAAGCTCCTAGATCACTTCAAATTTTTTAACAATCCAAAAACACAACCCACTGAAGAGATTTATGTCTATCACGTACAGCCTCGCTTTCATTCCCGTTAAAAATCAAAGATGGCTCTGCTGTGATTGAATAAGGTCTATAGGACACAAATATCTCTTCTCCAGAATAATTTCTTCTCTTTTTATTCTTCTGTTTGTGTCTGTAGCTGCGAAGGGCGTTCAGGAGTATTCGGAATGCACTGCCTCAGATCTCCTATGTTTTTTTCTTATTCATGTTCAGTGTGTTGGTCTTTTCTCTCATGGCTCTTAAATTGTTTGGGAAAAGGTAAACCTAAATATAGTATCCTTTATACCTCTGTTTTTCCATTCATCTCAATTTTGTCCCTTGAAAAATAGTTTATATATAACCTGTTAAACTGCTTGTCATATCTTTTTTTCCCCAGGGGCCTTCTTACCATTGATGGTTCTCCATATTTCACAGACTATTTGGATATAGTTTTCGATCTGTATATTTTGGTGACCACTGCTAATAGCCCTGATGTCATGTAAGTATTGAGCTATTGGAGTTTTTTTTCTCTTTTGTGAATCTTTCAGTGGTATGCAATTGTATATTCAGCAGTATAAAATATTTCAGTTACCCATAATATGCTTTTAAGCATGCATTGTAGATAACGCAAATGCTTCTGTAATATTTGATGTTTTTTTTTATATATATTTTCATTGTAGGATGCCGGCATACAACTACAGTATTTTTTTCACTATCTTCTTCATTCTATATATTGTTATCAACACCTATACCTTCATGTCCTTCTTTCTGGCTGTCGTTTACAATAACTACAAAAAGTACCTGAAGGTATTCAAATCTTTTTCATGTCAGCATGCACATTTTTATTTATCACATTTTATAGAACTTATGTACTAAACAGAGCGTTACAGACAAAATGGCAAGAAAGGTGCTTTAATAATGTACAATATGTGAAAAATAAAGTGTTATCTGAACATTCAAGCATGAAAACATATTCTAGTAGACCCCAAAAACAAAATCAAGTCTTTGTAAAAGTGCATAATAGGTCCTCTTTAATATTATTGGTCAATTTAATAAAGTGCATCTAGCTGTAGTGGAACATTGGCTTGATTTCTTTCATGTTTTCTAGGAGGAAGTGCGGCAGCTGGTGAAGGCCAGAAGATATAAGATGTGTCGAGCATTTTCTTTGCTTCAGGAGACCCTGAGTGAAGGTGGGGAGCCTGTGGTGACCCAGGCCAATTGGAACCATCTGGTTAAACTCGTCAAGCCGAATATAAGTATTGCTCACCGGGAACTGCTCTGGAGCGTCTTAGATAATCTGAATAAAGGACACATAGGTCAGACAGTTTTTTCCTATTTCATATTTGACTTCAGTTTCATTGAATTTTGTGAAATTCGTCATTTCCTCTTGTAATCTTTTTTTCTGAGCAGGAAAGTTTGCATTTGTTCAGCTGGCTGATCTTCTGAGTATCCAGGTGATCACAGTGAAGTCACAGGCGCACCCCATTCAGATGTGTTTCCCCTCGCTGTATAATTCCTCAGCCAGCAGATTAATTCGCCACATGGTTCATCACAAGTATGTGAACACAAAGGGCCAGATTTACTTACAGTTTGCATCAACCCAAACCTTCATTAAAAATAAACTACTGTCAGGATTTGCTAAAGACTAAAATTACCACTTAAAGGCATGGACAGTTATTTTTGAGGCTGAACTTGCAACTGCATATGCATTTGTAGGAGATTCCAATTCAGACGGTTTGCAGTTGTCAATTTATTGGTATTTGCACCTTTATTTAAAGGGTTAGTTCACCCAAAAATGAAAATGTCATTAATTACTCACCCTCATGTCGTTCGACACCCGTAAGACCTCCGTTCATCTTCGGAACACAAATGAAGATATTTTTGTTGAAAGCTGATGGCTGAGAAAGGCCTCAGATAGGCCTCCATTGGCATTCAGTACATTCACACTCACAAGACCCATAAAAGGCACTAAAAACGTCATTACAAAGTCCATCTCACTACAGTGGCTCTACAATAATTTTACGAAGCGACGACAATAGTTTTTGTGTGCAAAAAACAATCAAAATAACTTGTTCTTGTCTTCCGTTTTGGCCTCTGCCGTGAACTCACGAAGCACCACGACGCATGCGCGAGAATATGACGTAGCGCCGGCGTTCGGGAATCCATGAAATGCACACTTTAGCCCCATTTTGAGCACTATGCCGAGACCTAAAGCACGATCAATGTAGAATTCAACAGCTTAGATACGGCACTTCTTCCTCTGCTTGTAAACAAATCGCTTCTGGGTCATCGTAATATTCTCGTGCATGCTTCGTGAGTTCACGTCCGAGGCATACACGGAAGACAAGAACAAGTTGGATAAAGGCATTATTTTGTTTGTTTTTTGCACACAAAAACTATAATTTTCATGCCACAATTTTTAATGCCCAAAAAGCATGGCTTAACCCATTTTGCACATGACATGACTGTGAATAAGCCACTGTGACAGGTTATAGTAAGGAAAGGTTATAGTTATTTCCATTTGCTTGGTTGAGCATGGCACTATTACAAACCACTCACAGCACGGTTGGTTAAAAGAAGGGGATAATTTGGCCCAAAATCTGGGTTGGGGCAAGAAGGGATACAGCCACGACAATTTAATTAGTTGTTGTTTTATGGCGAGATTTTGCGTCACTTCCGGTCATCGCTGTATCGCTTCTAGCCACAACCCAAAATCTGCCCAATTGTCGTCTTCTAGTACGATTTAATGGCAGTTGACAATCTAAATAATGGTGTGTTACCACCACCAACTGGACTGGAGTGAGAAGCATCAATAGGAAGGACAATATTCTTTTAAATATAATTACTAAAATAAAATAAATTATGCAATATGTGATTTTTAAATTTTACTTTTTTAATCCTGTTATTTTGAGATAATTAAGTATTTCTCTCTGTATTCTTGACTGTCCCAAGGCACAATTTAATAGATTTGATATAATAAAGTTGATTAAACATTTATCTCTCAATTTCTTAAATAGCTTTTCTCTTTTTCTCTTGAATATTTTAGAGGTGTCTGTCCTTTATTTCCTGTCCCACATTTCTTGCATTTTTAAAAAAATTCTTCCTTTTATCTCTGTTTTACTCAGTGGAATTTGCACTTCAACGTATTGCCTGTTTGGCCAGTTTAACGTCTATTTCATTACCTTGTACTCCCACATGTGCAGGTACCCATAGGAACTTCAGGTCTATGAAAGCAGATTTATATGCATCTCAAAATCTTGTCTTGATGTTGACTGCCCACTTTATAAACTATTTAAAGATGACAGGGAGTCTGAACAAATAACTGCCCTTATTGGCTCAACTTCCTCCATCTATTGACTAGCTAATAAAATCGCTGTTGTAAAAACCGATGCATAATTGGTTGTTCTTTTCTAAATGCTGGCTTGGAATCTCTTGAGGATTAGGATGATGTAGGATGCTTTAAACCATCTGTGAATATATGGAGCATATGTTTGATCTAGATACCGTTGAACAACAACCTCCTTAGGTGCAGATTTCCTGTCTCAAACATGTATTGTAGATGAAAATCGACTTGAGAAAATGTTGATCATGCATTGACAGACAAATCTGTTTGAATTACTTGTATTCCTGTTGGATTTCTTGTCAGTTATTTAACATGTTTGCACATGTGCATTCTGGTCATCTGGTTTGTTGTATTGTGCGTTCCAGAATGTTTGTGTATGTCTACGACCTGATTATTCTGGTGAATGCTGTGTTCATTGGTCTGGATGAGGAGAACCCTGTGGTATCAAATGCTGAGTGGGGTTTTCTGGCTCTTTATATGTTGGAGATCATTCTCAAACTGTACTCTACCGAGCCTCGGGCGTTCTTCGGCCAACATCATTTCTGGAACTGGTGAGGAACACTTTGTTTTGTATGGCTCTTTGAATTTGATCACATAACATCACATGTGTGAGCTCACATGAAACTAAATACAAAAAACTCCATCTCTTGCAGGTTTGACACTATCATTGTTGTGTCTGCACTCTTTGGCACCATCATTAACTCAGCACTCAAACACTGTAAGTGCTCATCTGGATTTAACTAAATTAAGCACTAGGAAGGTTTTCTGTATATACTTGTGTATCACTGTTAAAGTGTATTAGACATTTTTGCATTCTCTGTGTTATATAAGAGCTCTTAAGTTTGATATAAACATACCTTTAAGAAATCTCATTGACTTTATCTTTACATTTGCAGCTGGAGGTTACACGAGTCGTCAGATCTTGGACATAGTTTTTATCTTGCGAGTCCTCCGACTTATACGCTTGGTGGATTCCATAAAGAGGTGAGAGAGTTCCAACCAAACGCAAAAATAAAATGTGTGAAAATGCCATGTGACATTAAACCAAATACTTTCCTTCGTAGATTCCGAGCCATCATTAACACTCTTATTAAAATTGGACCAACTATTCTTATCTTTGGCCAACTCATTGTGGTGAGTATTAAGGATTAGTTCATACAAAACTCTAAAGTGTCAAAATGTACTGCCTCATGTCATTCCAAACCTGTACGATGTTCTTCTTCGTGGTTTTGTCAATACAGTAAAAGTCAGTGGGGTTATCTGTTGTTTTGGACCCCATTTACTTTCCTTGTAAAAACAGTTGAAACTTTTTTTTATGTATCTTTGTGTTTGGTAGAAGAAAGTTGACACGAGTGAGTAAAAGGTACAGTAATAGGTAATAGGCATACTGAGAATATCAAAACTATGTTACAATAATATTTCAAATCCGTAATATGTATGTACTGTATACACTTACATCGCCCAATACAAATGGGGTCAGTAAGTTTTTTATAATACATTTTTTTATAAACAGCAAGGATGCATTAAAAGTAATCAGATTTAAAAAGATAATGTTACACATTTTATAATGTTACAAAATATATATTTTTTTAATTTCTATTAGGGCTGTGCGATATTTAAGAAAAATGCGATATGCAATACCTTGTTAAATAATGCGATACGATATTGCTTTAAGTGTGCAAAATCTATTTAAATTATATATCAAATTATTTAAAAACTGAGAATGATACCATTAATGTGTTTCACATTCTTTCTGGGAAAAGAAAGCATCGCTACAACTTCTGAAAGTGACCAGCAGTGTTTTAGCAAAAATTAATGTCACAAATCTGACAATACCATTTTAACATCATTGTAAACAAACAAAAAATGTAATGCCAATATTTAAACACCAAAAACTCTTTGCTTGACATGGTAATATATAGTTATATCAACCTAAAACTTAACATCAAGAGGCTGTATCAGACAGCAGACAGCGCGAGACTGCAAGGAGTTGTTTTTTCGCAAGTTATTGCGTTTAATAACTCTTTTTAACGTCAAGCAAGTCACATAAGTCGTGTGCCCAGTCTATTCTCTGCTATATGCGTCTACCTAAAACGTACACTTTTCACAATGTTGAAGTAGCCTATTAAAATCATTCAGATATTGCGTGCCGTTGCAATATGCATATTGCGATATGTACATTTGCGATATTTCGATATTTTGTGCTTTCTATTCAAGTAATCCTGATAATCATGATTTCTGAAGGATCACATTTAAAATATTAAAATAGATAAGTTATTTTAACTTATAATAATATTTTACTGTATTTTTGATCAAACTAATACAGCCTTGGTGAGCATAGGAGAGTTATTTCAAAAACATTAAAACAACTCTTACTTTTGTTTTTGTACTTTTACTGTTTTTGAAATAACTCTTACGCTCACCAAGGGTGTAATAATTTGATTAATTTGATCAAAAATACAGTAAAATGGTAACTATGAAATATTATATAATATAAATATTAATAACTGTTTTTATATATTTTAAAACTTTCAGTAGGGTGTATATATATTGCATGCATCAGAATGATTATTGCTTTTAAAAACTAAAAATATACTAAAGTGTTCTTTTGGGGAAGCATGAAAACCAAAAAGGCCATCATGGCGGGAGTGCAAGGGGTGGTTGCTGTCGCCGTCTCATTGGTGATTCCTCTATACTGCACCATACCTGACCTCAAGTACACCTTGTTCAAAAAAGTGGGGGGAGGATGCAGTGCTTGATTTATGGCTGCATTTAGATAGCTGCACCTCATCACACTGCCAGCAGTGTTTCATTATTCCACCCCCTGCTCCCGTTACGATCCCAGGACAGGGACATAATCATTAGAAGGGAGGCAGACCCTTCATGCCACATGTTAAACTGTGATTTGTGACGAGAAACATTATCATAATCAGTATTTATTATAAATCTACTGCTGTCCCCCTACAGGTGGTCTATTACGTATTTGCTATGGTTGGCATGGAATTATTTAAAGGAAAAATTCGTTTTTTTGAGCCCAACTCTACAAGTCCTGATCAAGAGTACTGTGGAAACCCTCTCCTTAAAGGAACCACTTTTGCTAAACTCAACTACTGCAAGAACAACTTCAATAATGTGATCTCTTCCTTCATCGTCTTGCTGGAACTCACTGTGGTTAATCAGTGGCATGATATCCTTTACAACTACAGATCGAAATGTATTTTTGCCCCAAGTATAATACATAATCAAATGTGTGAAATTGTAGACCGAGGTCTTAGAAAGTTCTAATAGCATAAGTTTCATGCATTGCTTTTCCCTTAACTCAGCTGCACTGTTGACCAGCGGTTTCACAGCAGTCACACACGTTTCAGCCAGAATTTTCTTTGTCCTTTTTCACATTGTGGTCGTCATTATTATCGTCAAGTAAGAATGGAGTCTACTAGAATATAATTGTTGTGCTTTACTTTGAAAGAGAAATATGCATAATGTGAGATTTTTATTTTCCTCCAGTATTTTTGTAGCGTTTATTTTGGAGGCCTTCTTGGTGGAATACACAATTGACAAAAGTGACCTGCAGACTTCTCTGGAGAAAAAGATAGAGGAGCTGGATCTTAATGTTCAACAGTATGTGCCATTTAGACCTGCTATCTTGTTATTTGATGTCAGCATGTCAGCGTAATATCCTGATTTTGGGTTTTAATGGAGGTTTATGTGGTTTTGTGTTTCTTAGGGATGGTGTGGACACAGGTCTTGTAGATGCAATGGAAAGCAATGCAAATGACCTGGGTTCTTCTGAAGCTGGCAAACGGAAGCCCTCCCTCATGTTCAAGATTGCTTCAAGAAGTATTTTATTTTATTTTTATTTGTGTGTGTCTGTGTGTGTCTCTGTGTGTGTGTGTGTGTGTCTCTGTGTGTGTGTGTGTGTGTGTGTGTGTGTGTCTGTGTGCGTGTCTGTCTGTCTCTGTGTCTGTGTGTCTGTCTGCGTTTGTGTATGTGTGTGTCTGTCTGTGCGTTTGTGTCTGTGTGCGTGTCTGTGTGCGTGTCTGTGTGCGTGTCTGTGTGCGTGTCTGTGTGCGTGTCTGTGTGCGTGTCTGTGTGCGTGTCTGTGTGCGTGTCTGTGTGCGTGTCTGTGTGCGTGTCTGTGTGCGTGTCTCTGTGCGTGTCTCTGTGCGTGTCTGTGTGTGTGTGTCTCTGTGTGTCTGTCTGTGTGTGTCTGTGTGTGTCTCTGTGTGTCTCTGTGTGTCTGTGTGTGTGTGTGTGTGTGTGTGTGTCTCTGTGTGTCTGTCTGTGTGTGTCTCTGTGTCTCTGTGTGTGTGTGTCTGTGTGTGTGTCTGTGTGTGTGTGTGTGTGTGTGTGTGTGTGTGTGTGGACACAAATGTGTATAATGACATGGGTATGACATAGGTATTACAAAAAGAGGGTGAAATATGAGGACGTTCCCCATGTCCTCACTTTTCAAAATGCTTATAAATCACTCAGAACAAGTTTTTTTTCTCACAGAAAGTGAACTGCACAGTCTCCTGTGATGGGTTGGGTTTAGGGGCAGGGGCAGTGTAAGGGGATAGAAAATACGGTTTGTACGGTATAAAAACCATTACGCCTATGGAATGTCCTCACATTTCACAAAAACAAACGTGTGTGTGTGTGTCTGTCTGTCTGTCTGTCTGTCTGTCTGTGTGTGTCTGTGTGTGTCTGTGTCTCTCTGTGTGTGTCTGATTATTAAAAGATGTCTTTTGTTGTATTTTTCCAGGATCCAGAACTGTGGATGGACTCCTTCAGCGGATGTTTGAAACAGATCTTCGTCCTGATGACTTTAATGAGGAGGAAGAGCCAGAAAACATCAACTTCTCAAACCCTGTCTTTGACTCTGTATAACTGACATGAAACTAAAAACTCCCCAAAACGTGTACATATATAAATACAGTTTGTATCAAAGATTCTTTATTTGTATGCAATATTTGATAATATTTATTACATACACACATTGGTATATGGACCACTAGTAGGCCTAGTGATTTTTACGTGATCAAAGAGTTTCATTTTTGTAATCAAATGTGTGTGTATAATATTATATATACATAGGCTTAAAATAGTGTTTGTGTTTTTAATAATTGTTTGGGGGAGAACTGTCCTACATGGCCCACAGTGATTGCCCCAGAGTAAAAGTTTGTACACATAACTATATTGAAATAAAAAAAAATATATATATATAATAATACAACTAGAGAGAATCGTTTGAATCCTAACATGTTCCATAAGAAGTAAACTACACGACTTATAATGTGCTTCCAAGAGCCCGCCAGCAGGGAGCGGAATACTGTCTGTAGAGCACCAGCAACGCGACCGGAGAGGAAGAGCGATGTGTGGTGCTGATGCTGGGATCCAGACGGGCGGGGAGCAAAGCAGGGAGCATCAAGCATCCTTAGCAATGGTGGAGAGAAGTCTAAAGAGTATCCTGACGCGGGAACCGAGGCTATGAGCCTCCATACATAAGAAAATGAGCAGGTAATTAACGCCTTGTATTTCAATTTCGCCGAGCCACAATATGGCTGGTTCTGTGATGTCAGGCCATGTCCTATTGGAGAACCGCTGTCATTTTAAACAGCCCCCGTTGGAATGTAAATTCAACCAACTGCATCCAGAATGTCTGCCAATTTTTTTTTTTTGCATTTCTTAGCGAATGAAAAGAAATATGCTTATTATAGGCGTAAGCTGAAATAACACAGGCCTATTGAACCCCCGTTGTTGTTTATCGGCTTCAGTTTGAAATTTGTAGTTCTGTTTGGATTGGTAGGCCTATCTTTACTTTGGCCTAGTGAACTTTCCAGGGTTTTGTAATCTAGAGACTTCTCTCTAATTTTGTTTTGATGAGTAGTTTATGTAACTATACAAAATGAACATTGACAACGGGTGTAGCCGAGAGGCGAAATGACAAATCCTACTACGGCGAAGACATAGCTTATGAATAATAATTGAGTCATGCTGACGTTTCTCGCTGGGACGTAATTTATATTCATAAGCCAAGCATTCCTCCAAGTACGATTGGCTAGCTGAGTAGCGCAGCGTTTGCCTATTACCCAATCACGTAGCTGTACTAGACGAACGTAAGACAACGTAATGAATATTTATCCACAAAGCGTCCTCTACAGATTGTAGGGAGTCACTGCATGGGTGTTTGACGCGCTGCAGTGCGGACCAGCGCAAAGGATGTTGCGGACAGTTGCGTTCAGTGAGAGCTGAGTCTTTTATTAATCAGCATTAATTGGATGCCTCGAATATCTGGATAGAATAGTATTCATGTATGTACTCGTTTAATTTTCTGTCGCTAGGCGGTTTGCAATATGATGCATAGAGTTTGTTTATACGGCGAATAAGAGCACATGTCACGTGCCAGATTTGTATATTTGCTTTAACCTTGGACTTTTTGTGTCATTAATGCATGGTTTTAATTTCATAGGCGTGATGTTTACGATTAGATAACCAACTACGCTTCCAGTAGGTGTTTTTGTGGTTGTCCACTAGCTTGCAGTGCATTATCAGTGTCATTGAAGAATGCTTTAAGTTACAGTAAATTCGCGTTTTTCTTAGTAGAACTGCTATTAATTTTAGCACCCGTTGACAGAATTTTTCATTGATGGACAATCACTAACAAAATGCAGAAGTCACGCGGTTTATGGTTTTAGGAAAGGTCCCAGCTCATGGTTTGTGTCACTGTGAGGTCCCAAATGAAGATTTCAAAACGAAGGAAACGACTGACTTTTCGTAGTCTGTGTGCCAGGTAGGGAGAGAGACTTCCAAATATATTTTAAAACATGGGATTTGCTTTTTTAATGTTTTACTAAAGCATGTGAAATAATCTGGAGTAAGGCTTGCAATGAAATGTTACCCATAAATTGCGATTTGTAACACAAACAATGTGTACATTTCCTACAAACTTTACTCCACCTTTCTGGCATAAGGGAGAATAGGGTAAGATGTGTCACCCTCACATTTCTTTTGTGTTCAAATATTGTGAAAGGGTCCATCATATACTTCTTTCAATGATTGAAAGAAAAATAATGAGGATTAAAAAAAAATCTAAATCTGTATTTGCATGTCAAAGTACATTTTCTACATGGCAGCAATGTAAAAAAAAAAAAAAAAAATTTGGTCCATTTAAGAATCTAAAAGGATTTGAAAGTTTACTTTGTTTTTCCAGTTTTTAAAGTTTCAAATGTGTAAAGTTAATTGCACTGAACTTTCCAGAATATTGAACATTTCTTTGAAAAATAAAAATTGTAGTAGCCTATAAATGATTCATGTTGTGAATGTTTTGTGAATTCCTATTTCAATGGCCCTGTAGATGATGCTTCTCGTCTCATTCATTCAAACTTAAAGCAAAAGTGGCACAGCTTACCCCCACTCTCCCCTGTGCTTTTTAACACAACATTTATGCATTTATGAAAGCATTATATGTATTTTCTGTCTTGTCTTTCTCACTGCTCCATATGTGTCCTGGTGTGTTGTAATTTGTGTATGTATCTGTGTCCATTTCACTGTGTTGCACATCAGTATGTTTTGTGTTTTCTTCAGTTCACAGGGCTTTCGCAACGGCGATGTTGTCTTTTCGTAATGTCAAGTCAAAGACATTTTTCCTTTTGCGCATCAGCTTATGATTCAATAATGCATGTATCACCTTTCTCTGGGACATTGAGTGCAAACTGACCTTTGTGACATTCATCCTTAAGGATTCAGTTTCTGTCGGACCCATGTTTGTCTTAAGATGGATGGTGAGTGTCATAATAGTCAAAAGAGGAACTGCTGATGGTTTGAGACTGTATCATCGGCCAATACTGAGTCTGACCAATGTGCCAAATCCTTGATAACTAGCGCTGAGAAGGAAAACAAAGCAGCCGTAACGTCATTTCAAGCACTGTATTGGCTCAAAGTGCTCTAAACCAATTGCTTGCTAAGTATAATCCATCTCTTCTCTTGTTTTTCTGGCTTGTAGGCTGGCAAAGGAGGGTTTTGGGGTTGACTAAATTGGTCAATCTCAGGATATTTGTCAGACGTAAGGTTATTGAAGAGATTTGTGAACATGGTGAGAGAGTTACACCGTCCTTCATAGTTCCCTCCCCTTCCCCTTCCTGGAAATGTGGCTGCACTTCACTTTTCAGAGTTTGATCACAAAATGGCTGTTGACGCTTCCCTTCCCTGGGATTCAGAGGAATTTCAATGATTATTCTTTGGTAATTGAGGTGACCTGAATGAAACCCCCTCTGCTTTTCGCTCACCGTAACCTCACATCCCATGGGTCCCCTGGAACGAAACTGAGAAAAAAGCTCACATGCAGATTAGCGGGGATACAAGCCGTGCGATTGAATGCTTTAGCTGTTTCGCCAGCATTACGGCCTGTGCGCGAACAACACCCGTAAGACTGTTCGGAACCTGCTTGTTAGTTAGTCGCTCATAAGGGAGAGGGTAGATGGCAGCTAATGTAGAAACTATCAAGGATATCCATCTGTCCTTAGGCCTAAAGTGGATTCCATTTATTATGGGAATGAAATCATCTCAAAATATGGTAACAAAAGAGTGCAAGAATCGGGTTCCGGAAGTAAAAATCTCCATAGGGGAATAGATTTAACGATAACAAACCTTTAAAGACAGACCTAATGTGAGTTATGAGATTAATCAATGGTATATGCCTTTTTTTGAAGCCATCAGCTCATATTATTAGCCTAATTCCTGGTGGAAAAACTACTCTACCCATGATATTCTTCAAAGAAATCTCCACCAATCAGAGAATTGTAGCAGCAAATCCCGCCATTTATCTCTTTAATGCCTGCCTACTTCCATTAAGCACTGCGAATGACATAAATCTAAATTACTAGTTTTATATTTCTTAAGTTTTTATTTGATTATGTCATTCGCATTGCTTCATGGGATTGTAGTTGTTTCCTTCATTAAACATTAAAAACGGTTAAAGCCACAATATGTAATTTTTTGCCGCTAGAGGTCGCATATTCAAAACAAAGGCGTAGCTTAATGATGCCTTGTTTTCACAGAGCTTTTATTATGCCGCAGACGAGCATTCCCGCTCCGTCCGCTCATGCGTATGTGAGGTAGCGCACTGCTGTTATATTAGATATATTTGAGTGTGTTAAAAGTTATAATGCTACTCTCCTGCCAGAGGAGAACTGGCACCCCGACTGAGCCTGGTTTCTCCCAAGGTTTATTTTTCTCCATTAGGTCACCTGATGGGGTTTTGGTTTCCTTGCCACTGTTGCCTCTGGCTTGGCTTGCTCAGTTGGGGACACGAAATTTCACGAATTTTTTTTAAAATATCCAAATAAATTGAATTATTAAACTAAATTAATCATATAAACGAAATTACTGATCTAAAGCCCACACTGTCACTGTATGATAATTGAAATGAACTGATGACATCACCGTTTTCTCCGGAATGGCTGTACGGCTGAATAAAATTCTGTTGCATTATTTTGCTGCTTAACACTGTAAAGCTGCTTTGAAACAATCTGCATTGTTAAAAGCGCTATATAAATAAAGTTGACTTACTCTGTGTGTTCGTTCGGCAGCTACCATGAGACACTTGTTGCACACTGCTGTAAGCTAGATCGATTTTAGGCATGGTAAAACGTGGTACTCGGGGTAAATCAAGAAAACAAGATTTAAACAATAAGACTAACTGTGTTGAGCTATATAACAATTAGTTTTCTGTCGATGAATGCATCCAAACAGTTGCTCACCTGTCTAATAAAACACATAATATATTAAAGCGTCTTTGGTGTTTCCATGGTTTCTACAAAATTAAAACGGAAATCGAGGGTAAAACTATGATGTCATTGATAGGTGACGCATGTCCTGGTTAAAATAGCTTATTTCTCTGGATTTAAACATTCTTGACATTTGGGATAATGTAAGTACACAAGTCAACAAAATATATAACATTGCTCTAGTGGTTTTTGGATATTTTAATCCAAAAATCTTACATATTTTCATTCACCTCGTAGCTGTTGGATTTGGTTCATGGCTTATAACTCTTTAACTCAGACGTTTTATAAATCCCTATTAATGGAAAAAATACTTCCGGAACCAAGGTTGCTAAAAAAGTTGGCAGGCACTGTTGCACTCTATGGCAATTGACGATTGGCTGTAATTGAAGATATTGGAAAGCGAGGCATGAGATATAATGGACGAAAACAAGTCATGCTTCTACAATGGCTGTTATAGTCACAACAATATACTGCAGCTAGATTAAAGAGTCCATTGATAACCAGCCACTAAAGGGTGTGGAAATGCTGGCTTGATGAACTTCAGTTGTATCTCAGTGTTCAAGAACCAACACATAGTGATTAAACTCTTCACTGCTCACATTCTTTTGCCAACTCATGTGAATTGGGACCAAAACCAGATTTCAATGTTTGATATTATCGTAAACGGCATCATTCCTCCCTGCCACTGCCTGTATAACATTCAGACACATTCCAGTTGTTTTCTACAAATCTCCTTGCTTGCCTCTATCAAGGGTACATCAGTGCAGGTGTCAGTAACTTGGCACATGAGTTGGCAATATTGTGCTCTGTCACTCTTCTTGGCTGAACTTTGTCTACCTGATGTCATAGTGCAGATTGTTCCTAGATTGTCCGTAGAGCACTTCTCTAAGATGCTGCACTAGAGACTGCAGTTCTTGACGGATGCTGGGCTGGGCATGAGTTAGCGATTGAGCTACTGAATTTGAGCCGAGCTAGGCCCTGCATGTTTAACCAACAAAACAATGGTGCTGCATGCCAAATAGCATGTTATTGGGTTCTTATATGCATCTTTCTTAACCTTTGTTTAAGAGAAGGTAACTCCAAAATTGAAACTTGGAGTAAAGTTTCTATACTGTATTAAACATTTAGTCTCTCATTTTTAGTGCCGAATTTCATTTGTGTTAAGAGGCTGATGTTTAAGGTGAAAGTTTTAGCGGGACAATGGTGTTTAAGAATCCAATGACCAATACGGTTTATTGTCAATCACCTGGTTTAAGAATTAGAGATCGTCCGATTTTTTTAAATATTTGTTTTTATGACCGATAATGATTATTTTTTGTTTCCGTGGCTTGTAACCAATATGCAAAATCGCATTTTTAATTTTAATAATTTTTTTAATTTTAAGTAATTGTTCTATTTGTGCTTTTTGACTCAATACTTATATCATATAAAACAATTAAAAAACACTAAATTGCTTTACATTTGAAGTTTGTTTGCTGTAGAAGAACACACAGTGAATCATTGTTGGATGCTATTTTTTGAATCTTACCAGATTCTGTTGTGCTGTTTATCTGTAAACTAAATTATTAAGCACTGATAGCTGCCTTAGCAAAAGTGCAAATCCGTAAAAAAATATTGGTCAAACTGATTATCTTTTTACGATGGCAGTAGTATTTGGCTGCTTCATTTCATTTCAGTTTGTTTCCCCTTTCGTAATTGTTATCTAACACTCAAAGTTCACCTTTAAAAACACAAATAATTTAATAAAATGCAATCTTTAGCCAGTCTCAAAATGAATATCTTATTTTTTTATACTGTAGGCCTACATATCAACAAGTTAACATAAAAATAGTTATTGGCTTATTTGTATAAGCCAGAATTTTAACATCAATGTATCCCTTTTTTTATGTCTGGCATAGGGTTTGAATAGCATTGCTGTAGGGAAATAAGCCAAATGTGTTAATTTTAATAAATGCTAATGGTAAGGTTAATTAATATTTGAGATGTTTTCATAATGGTTTCTCTTTAAATCTTATCAGAAATGCCCAGCAGACTTAATGGAACTATCCCCTTCATACACATCGTAGGCTACTTGGCCTTTTTTTGCTGTTAGAAATATCCTCACTGTTTGTTTATGCGGGCTAGTGCGGTTTCATTACTTTTGTATTCACATGTTTTCTAGACATTTCCTCCACTGTTTGTGGCCATTTTATTTGCGCAGGTATTTGGGTCAAAAAGTATGTGGGTCAATGGATGTGCTATGTAGACTTTTTCTTTGTCTGCTAACAGCATAGTAACATTATAATGCTCAAGGCAGACTTTAATGTCAGCATTTTGCCTCTTATATATGTATCAGTAAATAACCGCAGGAATAAATTGGTGTTCTTATCTCATAACTTCTTTTTAAATCAGGCATTCCAAAGCTAATCTTTGGAATGTTACCGTTTGTTGAAGTTTGACTGGCAATTGCATGTAGAAGCCAGATCAACTGACCAATAGCACGTCGGCAAGGTGGCAATAGTGATGGGTAAATACGTCATTTAACACATTTCGGTGGCTTTTCACAGATAAATGGCTCGTTTAAGCTGGGGGCTGCCAGAGTGCTCTCAGGGTTGCAGTGCCTAGCACCAGCTCTGCAGGACAACGCCAACATGAACGGCACTGCAGAGCAGCAGGACATTCTGCCCCCAAATTGCATGGTCAAAGAACGATGGAAAGTGGTAGGTATACAAAAGATCTGTACATGACATTTCTACACACAGGGACACACACACTAAGTCAATTTCACAAGTAATTACAGAGAAATGGCAAGTAACACATTCAATTAAACATTATATAGTATTTTCTTGTAGAACATATGTGATCTTTGTTTTATTTAGAACTTCGAAAAATCATATTTTTTTTACAGTGCAGATGTAATGCTCCAAGATAAATATAACAAAATAAAACATCTTGATTGCTTTTACTGATTTGACCTAAAAAAAAAAGTGCAGAATCCTTTTTATGCATGTTATTAATTTCTCAAAACCCTAAATGTTTTGTTTATTTTCATGTTTCAATACAATTTTGAATCCCATATTTCAATATTTTTTGTGACATTTGGACTATTCGACTATTTTTTTTTACAATAATTTAAAATACACAATTTTAAAGAATTGGTTTGGGGTAAGAACTTTTTTTAAAGAAATTAAAAATAGAAAATAAAAGTGACAGTAAAAAAACACTTGCAAATAAATGCAGTTCTTTTATATTTGTATTCATCAAACTGTCCTGAGAATTTTTTTTATCATGATTTCCACAAAAATATTAAGCAGCACAACTGTTGTCAACATTGATAATAATAAGAAATGTTTCTTGAACATTACAATTTTTGAAGGATCATGAAAATTCAACTTTCTAACACAGGAAATGTTTTCTTTTTAAAACATGTAAAATAGAAAACAGTTGTTTTTCATTATAATAATATTTCACACTATTACTGTATTATATTACTGTATTTTAGATAAAATAAATGCTGCCTTGTTGAGCATAAGAGGCTTCTTTCAAAAACAAATAATTGCACAGACCCCAACATTTTTAACAGTAATTTGTGTGTATATATTAATTTATGTAATTTATATAATTAATCAATGTATTAAATAACATTGTTCAATAAAATAAGTTGCAGATTTTCAGTAACATGACATGGGGGCTTTTCAAACAAACAAAAAAAGTATGTGGGTACATATAGATAAAGCTTCCCATCTTTTCTCCTATGCTCTGAGATTATGTAACAGTAAAGCTAATCGCTCTTTTGACCCCAATCTCTGGGACTGTCTTGTCAAAAGACATCACAAAGAGATAAAAATCCACAACAATTCCCAGTACAGGGGAGAAGAGAATCTTCTCACATGACTGCTCACTTCCAGTCCAAGTAAATGGACTGGAGAACCTCTAGAGAACTAGACGAGTGACATTACTGACCATCAAATAGACATGATGATTTTTAGGAAAGCAAAATACTTCTGATTTACCTTCTCCTTTTTGTCTTATGGAAATCTATTGTGCGAATATGTAATTTGTGACAAATTTATGCAAAGATGACTAAGGTTTGTTCTGCAGTGGGACTGCTGCAATATTGCGTATCCCTGATCAATAGATGTGCAATAGACAAGCATTATTCACATCCACCATAACATGCAGATGTAGAAGAGATTCTGTTGCAGTGTTATTCGTTGAGCTTGTTGTTTTAGTCTGAATTGAAATCAATATCTCAGGAGAGTAAAATAAAGGTATTATTGACGCACGTGAAATGTAAATATTACAAAGGGCTTTTTGATGTTTCCTTCTTTTAAAAGCCGCTTTGCAAAGCTGCGTGCATTTTTAGAAGATCATCGAACATTGACAGCTCTTACATTGGGAGGAAAACGCAACTGTTTCTCTGACTCCAGCTCATACTTGAAATCAATACCAAATGAAACAGAAAGAATTCAGGTAACATCCTGTCTTGTTTCTTTTTGATATACAGCTGAAGAAGATAGGAGGAGGGGGGTTCGGGGAAATCTACGAGGCGGTGGACCTGCTGACTCGCGAGAATGTGGCGTTAAAAGTGGAGTCAGCTCAACAGCCCAAACAAGTCCTGAAGATGGAGGTGGCAGTTCTGAAGAAACTGCAGGGTAAGACGTGGTCATCATTAGGTCCCGGTTTTTTGGTACACTTTGACATTGACAAGACATCACATTGTCCGATAACTGACTTCCCCATAGAAAAGCACATGGTCATTCATGTTATACAGTACCCTTTGAACTCCTGAAAACTGTTTTATTGTGTTGTAATTTAAGGAAGTATTTTATACCAGTCTTTTAGAATATGCTTAATCAAATTTTCTAATTTTTTCTAAT
Organism: Gobio gobio; assembly: GCF_949357685.1. NCBI lineage: Eukaryota > Metazoa > Chordata > Actinopteri > Cypriniformes > Gobionidae > Gobio > Gobio gobio. Next base: position 38,239,492 of record NC_137112.1, read on the forward strand.
CTAATTTTAATACACTATCATTTAAAAAATCAATAGTGACGGAAAGACATTTATAATGTTTACAAATAAATAAACCTATTCATCAAATTGTCCTTAGAAAAAGTATATCATGGTTTTCTACAACTTTTTCAACGTTAATGATAATAAGAAATGTTTCTTGAGCAGCAAATCAGCATATTAGAGTGATTTCTGAAGAATCATGTGACACTGAAGACTGGAGTAATGATGCTGAAAATTATAGCGTTGCCATCATAAGGATAAATTACAGTGTAAAATCTATTAAAATAAAAAACTGTTATTTTAAAATGTAATCATATTTCACAATATTAATGTTTTGACTGTATTTTGATCAAATAAATGCAGCCTTGTTGATATATTTTATAATGTGTGTGTATATATATATATATATTTAACCATCTATTAAAACCATTCTTATATTACCATACTGATTTTCTGCAAATATATCATATCCATTGCTAATATTTACTGATGTCTAGGCTGTTGTCATCATTATGTAACTTCCTGGAGGATGGTTTGGTTAGTTAAAGCACATAGAGGACAGGATGTAAAGTGACATTGAGGACACTGGAAAAACCTATAAATTGATTTGTAATTAAGACAATATTGCCTCAAAATTTTTGGAATCATTATTAAAAAAACAGAAAGACTCAAAACAAGAGCCCTGTTGTGTTTCAAAGGCTTTATAGATTATGTTGTATGCTAGTTTATGCAGTATTTAGTTGACATCATCATGACTGAGGCATTTATTAAAAGCTTTAAAGACTGACCATCTCATCTGAGTGGACCATGTGCGTGGCACATTGTATATTTAGCTCTGTGAATGAAGCGGCAATAACACAGCCTACGTGACTGCGAACATGTGAAACAATCATACAGCCCAACATACACACACACATTCTGATGATTCAGTTCAGCCATTAGTCATCAGTAAAAAAAACAAGCAAAAAAGAAGTACAAGTTGTCAAGTAATGCCATATAGTATAAAAAAGTGTTGGTTGTCCAAGTATACATGGTTATTGGCCATTTAATCAGCCAGTCTAATAATGCTATTCTTTAATATTTTTTTTATATAAATAACCTGCACATGTTAATGTTATTTTCTTTTTTAGGTAAAAACCATGTGTGTAAGTTCATAGGATGTGGTCGAAATGATAAATTCAACTATGTCGTCATGCAGCTGCAGGTAAACGACTCCCTTTCGTAATATAGTATGCACATACACTCACCTAAAGGATTATTAGGAACACCATACTATTACTAATACTGTGTTTGACCCCCTTTCGCCTTCAGAACTGCCTTAATTCTACGTGGCATTGATTCAACAAGGTGCTGAAAGCATTCTTTAGAAATGTTGGCCCATATTGATAGGATAGCATCTTGCAGTTGATGGAGATTTGTGGGATGCACATCCAGGGCACAAAGCTCCCGTTCCACCACATCCCAAAGATGCTCTATTGGGTTGAGATCTGGTGACTGTGGGGGCCATTTTAGTACAGTGAACTCATTGTCATGTTCAAGAAACCAATTTGAAATGATTCGAGCTTTGTGACATGGTGCATTATCCTGCTGGAAGTAGCCATCAGAGGATGGGTACATGGTGGTTATAAAGGGATGGACATGGTCAGAAACAATGCTCAGGTAGGCCGTGGCATTTAAACAATGCCCAATTGGCACTAAGGGGCCTAAAGTATGCCAAGAAAACATCCCCCACACCATTACACCACCACCACCAGCCTGCACAGTGGTAACAAGGCATGATGGATCCATGTTCTCATTCTGTTTACACCAAATTCTGACTCTACCATCTGAATGTCTCAACAGAAATCGAGACTCATCAGACCAAGCAACATTTTTCCAGTCTTCAACTGTCCAATTTTGGTGAGCTTGTGCAAATTGTAGCCTCTTTTTCCTATTTGTAGTGGAGATGAGTGGTACCCGGTGGGGTCTTCTGCTGTTGTAGCCCATCCGCCTCAAAGTTGTGCGTGTTGTGGCTTCACAAATGCTTTGCTGCATACCTCGGTTGTAACGAGTGGTAATTTCAGTCAAAGTTGCTCTTCTATCAGCTTGAATCAGTCGGCCCATTCTCCTCTGACCTCTAGCATTAACAAGGCATTTTCGCCCACAGGACTGCCGCATACTGGATGTTTTTCCCTTTTCACACCATTCTTTGTAAACCCTAGAAATGATTGTGCGTGAAAATCCCAGTAACTGAGCAGATTGTGAAATACTCAGACCGGCCCGTCTGGCACCAACAACCATGCCACGCTCAAAATTGCTTAAATCACCTTTCTTTCCCATTCTGACATTCAGTTTGGAGTTCAGGAGATTGTCTTGACCAGGACCACACCCCTAAATCCATTGAAGCAACTGCCATGTGATTGGTTGATTAGATAATTGCATTAATGAGAAATTGAACAGGTGTTCCTAATAATCCTTTAGGTGAGTGTATAAAATCAATAATAATACACAGCAATGCAAATAAGTAATCCTTAATTTGATCAGTAGTGATATTTGGAACATTATATAGATAAATCATAGATCACCATCACATTTCTTTCAAACACTGAAGCCGTGTTTAGTACTACTGGTGTTATGGAGGTGTGAGGGCTTCACTTACACTTTGTTATCACTCTCAGGGTAGAAACCTGGCAGATCTCAGGCGAAGTCAGCCACGTGGCACCTTTACCATGAGCACAACCCTCCGCTTGGGAAAACAGATTCTAGAATCCATTGAAGCCATTCACTCTGTTGGCTTTCTCCACCGAGACATCAAACCGGTAATATCTAATAGCTTTCCTGAAAATGTAATTGCCTTGTGTATACTATTAAGATAATGCAACACTGTCATTTGATTTCCAGAAGTGATTTTATTTATCAAGGATGTATGGATTTTCTTTCCAGTCAAATTTTGCCATGGGAAGGCTCCCTTCAACATACAGGAAATGTTATATGCTCGATTTTGGGCTCGCACGACAGTATACAAACACCAATGGAGAAGTCCGACCGGTATGTCACAGTTTCATTCCTTTTCAGCATCATTCATCGTTGATTAATTATTTGCTGGTTAATTGCGCTCATTTGTTGTATGTGCTAAATAAAAGTACATGTTTCCTGCATTGCAATATACATTGAAATATGACATTTCTGTCATTTGATATTATTGATTACAATACAACCATGATATTAAGTCGTCTTTTAATTGACCCCAAAGGTTTAGATTTATTTGAGCAATAAAAAGCAATATTCACTGTAACAGTGCATTCTGGCAGAGAGACGAGCTAAAAGCTCATGAGAGGTTTATAGAGGGCTGTGAATCTGCGTTGTTTCCTCTTTTAGCTCATCACCAAGAGCTCTTCATTCGCACATGTTCCTCTCTTCTCCATCCTTCACACCATCTCTCCATTTCTCTGTACGTGCAGGTTTTAGTGCAGCGGTATGAATATTTAATAAGACTGCATGCATCAGTGAGCAATGCCCCCAGGTTCAGCCTGAGAGAGTGTAATATTTTCAGCCCTCTTTCTCTCTCTCTATTGCTCCCTCTTTCTCTTTCACCGTTCCTTTCTGCACAGCTGAGTCAGCTACACTCATCGATTCAGGCAGGAAACTGAGCGTCATCTATCTATCTATCTATCTATCTATCTATCTATCTATCTATCTATCTATCTATCTATCTATCTATCTATCTATCTATCTATCTATCTATCTATCTATCTATCTATCTATCTATCTATCTATCTATCTATCTATCTATCTATCTATCTATCTATCTATCTATCTATCTATCTATCTATCTTTCCATCTATCCATCTATCTTTCCATCTATCCATCTATCTTTCCATCTATCCATCTATCCATCCATCCATCAAGCTAAGCAATGCAGTGCTGCAGCACTAAAGCGGTTTGCCTCTGTTTTTCTCCTGCAACCTTCAGGAGCTGTTGTCTGTTCCTGCAGCAGATTGAAATTTTATTTTGAGTGGATCCAAAACAACCTCTCCAGATCAAATAATAACTTTATATAATAAAGTTAAAACAAAACCGGTTTTAAACCAGGCTGTAACTTTACTGTGAAGAAAATTATTTGCTTTAAATGCCATTGCAGCATGGTTTCTCATCCATTCTGTGGTGCATCATATTTATGAGATATGAATAAATTATTTCAGGATTATAAATAGTGTTGTGTCCTCGGAACTGTAAATGTTGCCTTTTTTGAAATGCATACAGTATGAATAGGACAATTAAGGTCCAGAGTCATATACTGCCATGTTTGTTTGTTAATATTTGTGGATTTTTGTAAAATGTTTTAAATTGTACTCAATTTTTGAAATATAGCTACTTTTTGTTATACTAACATTTTCTCATTGACGGCATTTGAAGTAAATTGCATGGGGTCATTTGTATAATTTTGCCTGGTGCAGCTTTTTCTTTTGTTTGACCATCTTGTCTTTTTTTTGCAGTTTTCGTTTGGGGTTTTAAGTTATGACTTGCATGTCTGACGTATTTCTCCATCTGTTCCCTTCTCCCCCACACTCTCACCAATGGAAAGACTTTCATTGTGAGTGACTTCATGGATTTCTCATCTTTGTTTTATTTATCTGACCTCAAATGTATTCATTTATATATATATATATATATATATATATATATATATATATATATATATATATATATATATATATATATATATATATATATATATATATATATATATATATATATATATATATATATATATATATATATATATATATATATATATATATATTAGGATAGGAAAAACATATTTATTTGAATAAAACCAATAGAATCAGATCAATTTAAATTTTTGCACATTACATTCATTCCACATTTCATTTTAAGTTTGATTCTTAATATTTGTACATTTATTAAGCTCATTTTAATACATTTGTGTTAAAGAAATGCTTGTGAGATTTTCTTTTTGAGAGTTTGACCTTTATGTTCAACAAAAGTGCAGTTTCTATAATTGGCAGTAAAACAGTGAACACGGTAAGAGAAAATGAACTGCATCCAAATGAAATGTCATTTGTTCTGCAAAACAGATGCTACTTGTCATGTCATTTAGTTAATCAAAAATAAATTGGTTGATTTGGTCCCCATTGGGACACACTCATGCACACACAGACACACAGGTAAATTTATGTGACGGAAGGTGTTTACCTTTTGCGTTGTGTGTTCAATGTTCTGGAAGAATGGAACGCTATGTTCAGTAGTGTGTGTTGTGCACTGTGTCCTCTCCTGTTGCTACAATAACACTAAAACAGTGATGAAATGACTAATGCATAATATCATAATGCACAGTAGTATTTTTGTCTGATTTGTTTTGATTTGACATGTATTGCCGAAATAAAATGTATTCATCAATAATCAATATAAAATTTTCTAATACATTTCTTCTTTTAGCCCAGAACCGTTGCAGGATTTCGAGGGACTGTTAGATATGCATCTGTGAATGCACATAAAAACAAAGTAAGTGCTTAGTTTATGTCTACTTATTATGTATTTATATCAAATGTATTTTACAGAATACACAATCATCTAATGCTATTTACCGTATCATTTTAATGGAATTATTGTGTTTGTTTTAACAGGAAATGGGTCGCCATGATGACTTATGGTCATTGTTTTACATGCTGGTTGAATTTGCTGCTGGGCAGCTGCCGTGGAGGAAAATCAAGGACAAGGTGCTCTGACTGATTTGAAAATCAGTGTTTGTTACGTCTTTTGTTTATTAATTTTTTTATACAGTGTTATTCTGTATCAGACCACCATTGTTGAAATCTACTATTTTCATCTGCGTCATTTAGGAGCAGGTGGGTCAGATAAAGGAGCGCTATGACCATAGGATGCTGCTTAAACACATGCCATCAGAGTTTAATGTCTTCTTGGAGCATGTTTTAGGCCTTGACTATTACACCAAACCCGACTATCAGGTACCTAGAGTAGAAAATCTTAACTCTCTATATATCGTATTAAGTGTACCAAACAGAATAGTTAAATCGCATTTTGTATTATTTCAATTTCTCTCTCTCTCTCTCTCTCTCTCTCTCTCTCTCTCTCTCTCTCTCTCTCTCTCTCTCTCTCTCTCTCTCTCTCTCTCTCTCTCTCTCTCTCTCTCTCTCTCTCTCTCTCTCTCTCTCTCTCTCTCTCTCTCTCTCTCTCTCTCTCTCTCTCACTCACACACACACACACACACACACACACACCAATCAGGCATAGCATTATGACCAGGTCAAGTGAATAAAAGTGAACTGGGTCAGAGCAGCTCTTGTGTTCCCGGTCTGCAGTGGTCAGTATCTATCAAAAGTGGTCCAAGGAAGGAATAGTTGTGAACCAGCAGTAGAGTCATGGGCGGTCAAAGCTCATTGATGCACGTGGGGAGTGAAGGCTGGCCCGTGTGATCCGATCAAACAGACAAGCTACTGTAGCTCAAATTGCTCAAAAAGTTAATGCTGGTTCTGATAGAAAAGAGAGTTCAGAATACACAGTGCATTGCAGTTTGTTGCGAATGGGGATGCATAGCCACAGACCAGTCAGGGTGCCCAATGCCCATGCTGACCCCGGTCCACCGACGAAAGCACCAACAGTGGGCACGTGAGCATCAGAACTGGACCACGGAGCAATGGAAGAAGGTGGCCTGGTCTAATGAATCACATTTTCTTTTACATCACTTGGATGGCCGGGTGTGTGTGCGTTGCTTACCTGGGGAACACATGGCACCAGGATGCACGAAGAAGAAGGCAAGCTGGTGGAGGCAGTGTGATGCTTTGGGCAATGTTCTGCTGGGAAACCTTGGGTCCGGCCATCCATGTGGATGTTACTTTGACATCTACCACCTACCTAAGGTCCTAACCATTGTTTGCAGACCATGTACACCCTTTCATGGAAATGGTATTCTCTGGTGTCTGTGGCCTCTTTCAGCAGGATAATGCGTCCTGCCACAAAGCAAAAATAGTTGAGGAATGGTTTGAGAAGCACGAGTTTGAGGTGTTGAGTTGTTGATCTCAATCCAATCGAGCATCTATTGGATGTGTTGATCAAACAAGTCGATCCATGGAGGCCCCACCTCGCAACTTACTGGACTTAAAGGATCTGCTGCTAACATCTTGGTGTCAGATACCACAGCACACCTTCAGGGGTCTACTGGAGTCCATGCCTCGACGTGTCAGGGCTGTTTTGGCAGCAAAGGGGGGGCCAACACAATATTAGGGTAATAATGTTATGCCTGATTGGTATATATATCAATATTAAATATTACATATATGAATAATAAACATTAATGTATACTTTTTGAAGTGTATTACTGTGTTATAGCAGAATTACATGGATACATTTCATCATACAGATATGAGTGGTCTTTTCTAAGATGTCTTTTCTGTGCCAGCTCCTGATGTCAGTGTTTGAGAACAGCATGAAAGAACGCATCATCACAGAGAATGAGCCATATGATTGGGAGAAAAGTGGGACGGACTCCATGATGTCTGCCACAACACCGACAGCAGCGCAGGCGAACACACGGCCAACAGTGGCTATGGTTGGGTAAGAACAAGCATGCATGTGTGAACACATCATGTGTATATGCCTGTGGACATGTGACTCCATGTGGGACGTGCAATTCCATCCATCCTTCCATCCAGCCAGCTTTCTTTATTGTTAAAGATCCTCATGTACACAAACACACAAATGCCCCGCACTTAGCAAAACCCACACTAATTCACAGGCAGCCTCTCGGGAGACTTTGTTACTTGTCGTCCATTGTCACAAAAAAAGCCGTACAGATGGATGAAAGGCATGATTAACGTCTGAAATACTCAAACAACTGAAAAAACAAGAGACAAGCTTGAATCTGTTGTCTTATTTGTTTTACTTAATTACTGTTATTTGCGTACTGATACATTTTGCAAACTGATTCATTGGTCACAAACATTCAATGGTTCTTGGAACATCGTAGCTAGTTTTCAAATGTCACTGACTTATTTTAGTCCATTACAGTTCTGGGAAGGCAGATTGCTCCAGATTGTAATTGCTCCAGGACATGAAGAACATTTTACCATGAAATATGAAAAAATGTCTGACTTTTAAAGGAGTTCCCCCCTGATACATAATTTTGAAAGTGATATTTACAGAAAATGACTCTATAAAGGTGAAGGGTGTCATTCCTTTTTTTAAACAACAACAAAAAAAAAATCCAAGTAGGTTTCCCAAAACATCATCTAAGGTCATTTGGTGTCAGCTGGATTTTTTGGAAATTGAAATTGATTGTGATCTGTTCTTGGACCTTTAGGGGCATAAATGTGACCCAGATGCCTGGTGACCTTCAGAGGGAAAATACAGATGACGTTGTACAGGACGAGCACCTAAGCGATCAGGAAAACGCCCCTCCCATTCCCTCTGGCCGGCCAGCTGATGGTAGTCAGTTACCCACTGACGCAGATGGATGGGAGGAGACAGACTTTAATCGCAACAAACTCAGGATTAACCTTGGAAAGGTGCAGAACACTCCAATGAATATAATCCCATCAAACATTTTATATGATTTTTTTTTTTTTACCAGATAACATTATAATGTCTTTGATTTTGTGTTGCAGGGAGGTCAAGAGGAAGATGGTAGCCGAGGTGTGTGTCCTGTGTCGCCACAAAGGGTGTGTCTGGACTCTCCGGGTGTGGTGCACTCACTCAGATACCGACGGGTCAACAGCCCTGAATCTGATCGCATATCTGCCGCTGATGGACGGGATGGTTACGGGCAACGGTGGGTCAAAATTTTGCTTTGAATTTGTCCGAACTTGTGTATTGACTCCATTCAGAAGTTTGAGAGTAAACTGCCTGTTTTATAATATGAGTTTGACTGTTTTGAGTCATAATACATAATGTGATGCTGTTTTTGCTCTTCATTGTCATTTATCTTTTACGTTATACATGATAAGAGATATTAATATAATGAGGGGGCATTTTCATTCAAGACGTTTTAATTCACTGCATTATTCAAATAAAGGGATTACAACATGATTATTTAATATATACACTACAGCTAAAACAAAGTTTTTTTTAAAGATTACAATTGATCAAAAGTGACAGTAAAACATTTATAATATTACAAAATATTTATATTTGAAAAAAAATCTGTTCTTTTGAACTTTCTAATCATCAAAGCATCCTGGAAAATTAGCACAGTTTCCACAAAAATATTAAAGGTATAGTTCACCCAAAAATGAAAATTAGCTTATGTTATGACATCTGGCTCTTCCAAGCTTTATAATGGCAGTGACTGTTGCTCTGTTTTTGTAGCCTGACGTCATCATACTCAATTCTAGTGAGAATATGAGTCTGATACTGCTCCGTTGGGCTGTGATTATGGGGCGTGTTTCAACCGAACCAGCAAAAGACCTCAATTGGATAGACCTTCAACCAATCAGAGCAACGGAGCGATGCATAACGTTAGTTGTCAAATGTCAACAGAACTCAACTGCACTGTGTTGCCAAGTCTGCGGGTTGTTTTCCATGTCCGCGGGTTGAAGCGACCCCAATTATGTGATATACAGACCCAGGAATGCGAATTTTAGCAGGCAGCCCTGCCAAAGTAACACATATTTAACCCCCAAATGCCATTTTTTTCGGAGACAATGCCCACCCCCCGCCCCCGGAAAGCTAATGGGCTTGTTTTTGGCTAGTTTTGAGAAGCAATTGGGCGGGTTTTGTTGTAAAAACTTTGCAACCCTGTCTGCACGCACGCTAAAGTAACGTTAGAAGAAAAAGATGAGTGTAAACGATCATCATTTCTGAGAGAAATAGTAAAGGTGAATGCATACACGAACAAGTTCTCCATTTAGGATTAGAACAACTTCAACCCAAGCGCCTTTGATGACGAATGATTACGTTACTGTTTATCATCTGTCCATCATCGTCTAAAGCCCGCCCTGACAATTTCATTGGTCCGAACAGTTTCTGTTTGGGCATAATTACTCCTCTACGAATCAAGTCCAGACCGAACTGCCCAAGCTCAAATGTTGTGGGCGGGGCTAAGTTCGGCTGGCATCCAGGCTACTGTTTTTGAAGTCCATAAAAAATGCATCTGTGCTCCACGCAGCTCTGGGGAGTTAATAAAGGCCTTCTGAAGTGAATCGATGCATTTGTGTAAGAAAAATATCCATATTTAAAACTTTATAAAGTAAAGCTCCAGCCGATCGCCTTCTGTGGAAAAGTGTTGAAAGGGCCTTCTCGCAATTCAAGCCTTTGAGCGGCAGACTCACTTTCAACACTTTTTCCATTAATTGAATACGGAAGGCGATCGGCCGACACTTAACTTTATAAAGTTTTAAATATGGATATTTCTCTTACACAAATGCATCGATTCGCCTTTATTAACCTCCCGGAGCCGTGTGGTGCACGTTATTTGACGGACAGATGCATTTTTTATGGACTTCAAAAACAGAGCAACAGTCACTGCCATTATAAAGCTTGGAAGAGCCAGGACTTTTTTAAAATGACTCCGATTTTATTCGTCTGAAAGAAGAATGTCATTTACACCTAGGATGACTTGAGGGTGAGTAAATCATGGGCTAATTTTCATTTTTGGGTGAACTATCCCTTTAAGCTGTTTGCAACATTTATAATCATAAAAAATGTTTATTGAGCACTAAAGCAGCATATTAGAATGATTTCTGAAGGATCATGTGACACTTAAGACTGGAGTAATGATGCTGAAAATTCAGCTTTACCATGACAGGAATAAATTACATTTTAAAATATAATAGAACAAAAAATCTGTCTTTCTGTCTATATCATCACATAGCCTCATAAATTCATTATTTATTCCTTTCTCAGCTCTCGAATGGACATCCTGGGTTCTCCTTCTCGGCATGCTTACTCCTCCCAGCCTGCTCAGATGCTGTCCGTCGACGGTTGTCGTGGAGACCGTGGTCGAAATGAGGCCTCTGCATCAGTGGACCAGGAAGCCCACAGCAATGCCTTCATCCGCTCCGTCCCACTCGCTGAAGAGGAGGACTTTGACAGCAAGGAGTGGGTTATCATAGACAAAGAAACGGAGCTCAGAGACTTCCACCACCTCCCAGGGGCCGAGCCCACCACATCCGGCACCACGGATGAGGAGCCGGAGGAACTGCGCCCTCTGGAGGAAGGAGAAGAGCGGCGGAGACAAAGGGGGACAGATCCATCAGTCAGGCCCAAGACGTCACTCGGCGACCGGACTACACGAGGCATGCTGCCCCTTACGGAGGAGGAGGTGTCCAGGAGGAGCGGGAAAGGCCAGTCAACATCAGTGGAGAGCCCTGCGCAGTCACCCTGTCACTCGCTGCCCTCGGGACGGCTGCGCCGGAAAGAGACAGAATCCAACGGACCTCAGAGACAGGTAAGATTATCCTGCACTGACATTCTTAGCCTAAAGATGGAGTGCATTGGTGGGTTTGAGGTGAGTGAGGTTGAAAATATTTGATGGTGGTAAAGAAATCATGAGGTCCAGTTAGAAGCGCTATTATAATATGTTTGTTTACAGACACATTTTTACATGGATCATTCTTTGCCTGCGGTGTGCAACTGTGCGTGCAGTGTTTTCGAGCTCATGACATGCTGCAGAAAATGGTCTGGATCAGATTTTTAAAATAATATCAGGAAAAGGATGTTTATTGTTCACAAACCAGCACTTATCAGCTGAGTACTGGATTTTATCAGCTAATAATGAAATGAATGATAATGAAATGCCACACAAGATGGCAGGAAAACTATACTGTCATTTCTTTATATTATCTTGCTATTTTGCTGCTACTCTGCTTGCAAATTAATAACAGATTTCTTTCAAAATGATATTAATATATTTTAAAAACATATTAATGAATAAAGATATTTAAAATATATTTTATATTTTAATACAAAAAAACACACTACCATTCAAACATTTGGAGTCAGTAACATTTTTGTTGTTGTTGAAAGATCTTAATGCATTTATTCATCAAGGAATTGATCAAAAGTGACTGTAAAGACATATATAATATTACGAAACATTTCTTCATCAAGGAATTGATCAAAAGTGACAGTAAAGACATTTATAATATTACAAAACATTTCTATTTCAAATAAATCCTTATAGTTAGAACTTTGTTCATCAAAGAGTCCTGAAAAAAAATATATATATGATGGTTTCCACAAAAATATAAGCAGCACAACTGTTTTCAACATTGATGATTATGAGAAATGTTTTCTATCAAAATAGAAAACATTTATTTTAAACTGTAGTAATATTTCACAATGCAACAGTTTTTAATGGATTTTTTTGTTTAAAATAATGCAGCCTTGGTGAGCATAAAAAACCTGAAACATCAGAAATTCTTACTGATCCCAAATTGTTGGACAGTTATGTGTCTGTATGTAAATGTTTGTAATAAATTGTGTAAAATATATAACTATACCTATAATCCTCTTTGGAGCACTTTATATCCTCTTTCAAATGTGGAGCCTGATCTTTTCAGCTTCACACAGCGAGAACGACCTACATCAGGGATTTCCTGTACCTTGGAAAAAAAATTGTTCACTTTTCACTTGTTCCAAGAGCGAACATGAAATACTGGTTCCAGAGACATGAGTGCAAGAGACTTGGTTTAGCTTTAAGGGTTAGTTCACCCAAAAATGTAAATTAGCCCATGATTTACACACCCTCATGTCATTCTAGGGTTATATGACATTCTTCTTTCAAATGAATAAAATCGGAGTTATATTAAAAAAGTCCTGGCTAATCCAAGCATTATAATGGATTGACTTGATGGGTCATTTTTGAAGTCCATAAAAATGCATCTATCTATCATATAACTGCTCCACACGGCTCCGGGGGGTTAATAAAGGCCTTCTGAAGCGAAGTGGTGCTTTTGTGTAAGAAAATATCCATATTTAAAACTTTATAGACTAAAATAGCTAACTTAGGGCGGATTGCCGTACGCATCGATTTACGACGAAAGAGTAACCCTTTTGACGCCTGCATATTGACGAACACAGAAGCGCAGAGGATAAAGCAAAACAAAACGTAGCGTTGGGGTTACTCTTTTACCACCAAGTCGACTCGCGCACTGCTGACCGCCGGAAGTTAGCTATTTTAGTCTATAAAGTTTTAAATATGGATATTTGTCTTACACAACCACGTCACTTCGCTTCAGAAGGCCTTTATTAACCCCCCGGAGCTGTGTGGAGCGCTTTTATGATGGTTAGATGCACTTTTATGGACTTCAAAAACGACCCATCAAGTCACTGTCATTATAATGCTTGGATTAGCCAGGACTTTTTTAATATAACTCCGATTGTATTCATCTGAAAGAAGAATGTCATATACACCTAGGATGGCTTGAGGGTGAGTAAATCATGGGCTAATTTTCATTTTTGTGTGAACTAACCCTTTAAGTCCTGTTCATATCTTAAAACCAACTTTTAAATCAATATAAAGCCAATGCTTTGTGACGGGGCGGTGCTATTGTCTCACTCCACTTTTTACAGGGTGTGTGCCTATTTCTTTCTCCCTTTCTTCTCTCTCCGTCTGTCACTCTCTCTTTAAATCACTGTCTGACACACAGACTCATGCCTCATCTCTTCTTTTCTGACCATCAAACATTTGGTTTTCACATGATTTGCTACAAATGTAATGATTCTTCTTTGTCCGCGGTTTGTATTTTGCAAAAGGTTTTTGTATGCAGAAGTTCAGCTGTAACTAAGGGGCTATTCAAACGGCTCAAAGGTCATGTACACACTACAAAGCTTTGATCAGAATAAGAAGACTTTCATACTAAAGCCTTGCGATATGGAGGTAACCATAGTGATATTTTCACATCCTGTGACTGTAAACAAGAAACATGGATACCAAACAGAGTTAGTGACTGATTACCGTGCCATTTGTTATTTAAGCTCATTAAGCTGATTTCATTGCACTAGTTTAATTCTGACCGCACTACATGGATTTAAAGGGATAGTTCACCCAAAAATGAAAATTCTGTCATTAATTACTCACCCTCATGTCGTCCAAACCCGTAAGACCTTCGTTCATCTTCAGAACACAAATTAAGAAATTTTTGATGAAATCCGAGAGCTCTCTGACCCCACATAGACTGCAACATAATCACAACTTTCAAGGCCCAGAAAGGTAGTAAAGACATCATTAAAATAGTCGATGTGACTACGGGTTTGGAATGACATGAGGGTGAGTAATTAATGACGGAATTTTCATTTTTGGGTTTTCATCCCTTTAATTAAAATTTAGTTGCTGCAACCTTAAAGGGATATTTCACCCAAAAATTAATTGTGACACAAAACAAAAAAAAGCTACTCACCCTAAAGTTATTCTTTGTTTATTTTCTGGAACATAAAATAATATTTTGAGAAAAGTTTTTTCTTCTTCTACTGTCCATACAATGGAAGTCTGTGGTAACTGTTTGGTTACCAACATTCTTCAAAATATCGTCTTTTATGTTCCACAGAAGAAAGAAATTCAAACAGGTTTGGAACAACGTGAGGATGAATAAATAATGACAGACATGATTTACCATTCTAGAACTGATTTCACTTGTTTAATTCGGTTGTCACTCCTGTAATAACTGAACTCAATATGAACAGAATGGGATTAAATGTAGCTCCAGTGTGTACATGGCCGAAATTTCTTTTTTTTTTTTCTTTTTTCCTTCCAGATAAAATTACTAGATAATTTTTTTAATCTTCAGAAATATCCAGTTTGTTTTCATAGAAAAAAACAAAACAACATAAACTCGTGAAGCTAAACCGGACCTTTGCTATTGGGATTTCGGGGCTACGTATTTCTTGTCCTTCAGAAAAACACTTTTTACCTCAGGACTGTGTTTGTGTCTTTGACTGCGTTCAAAATGAGGGGTCTACTGCTGAGCGTTTCTACAAATTTCTTAAACTCTGACTGTGGTTTGTCTTTTTAGGATGCTCAGCACTAAACCGTTCAGTAAATCTGTGCACTAATTCACATTAAAGTTCTTCATTTTCATATTTTAATGTTTGTCATCCCTCATAGTCCAAAACAAAATGTGTGAAATGACGCACTTTACCACTAGGGTGAGCCAGATGACATATAGTAGACTAGCAGTTTTGCTCATCTAGTTGATAGCTAGTTTATTCTTCTCATTGACCCATGAGGAAATCTAGCAGAACAAAATCCTGGGGCATTTTTCTGAATTCCGTTTGGAAAAACCTGCCCCTTACATTGTTTCGCTGTAAGCACAGTCACGGCCTTTTTAAGCTGAACTGAGATTGCTGGATTGTCTCTTTTGTATGATAGCCAAAACCTCAAATCAAAACAGATGAGGATGCTCATTTTCCCAGCAGTCTTCACCTTTTAAATGCCCACTGCCTTTTGCTCGGCCTTTCGCTCAAAATCACGTATGACACGTTGATTTCACCCACGGAGAAAATACCAAGGCTGCCGCTGGAGCCACAAAAGAAGAGTGAAAGAGGTGTTTGCGGTAAGCACAGTTTAGGCTAGTCCCTTTTGTACCTGTTTGATGAACTTGCTCATTGTTTTTTCATATTTTGATTTCTCTTTGTCATCATTTTATCCATATTTACCCATTTTTATCCATGTGTGTTTGTGTTTGTATGCCTGACCATTCATTTTTCTTAAGTTGTCCAATGACGGTGTGATGATACCGATCGGCAAAATGATTAAAGTACTTTTTGTCTGGAATCTCTCGGCTCATTGTCTTGTACATGGTCACGTATGGCACATTTTTGAGAGGTGGATCTGCATCAAACGAACAGCCTCTGTGGAATAGAGGC
This sequence comes from Gobio gobio, assembly GCF_949357685.1. Taxonomy (NCBI): domain Eukaryota; kingdom Metazoa; phylum Chordata; class Actinopteri; order Cypriniformes; family Gobionidae; genus Gobio; species Gobio gobio. Next base: position 38,255,314 of record NC_137112.1, read on the forward strand.
TCTCAATGTTGGCTGCCCAACCAAAAAGAAAAAAAAAACATAGCTATCCCTTTAGCTTTGTCTCTTGTGAAAACTTGTTTCCAGGCAACCCATTGTAGGTCTGTGTAAAGAGAGCCCGTTCCTCTCTTTCCTCTGAGTGTTTGGCGTTCTCCTCACTGCATGCGACTGGGGAGATGCCTTAAATGTTACAAATACAAATCCTCTGTTAAGCTCGTGAATTTCAACGCTCGCTCTTTCTCGTTTTATTTCAGCTGGATGATGACAGGCCTCACCCGCGCTCCAACCAGCTACGACGTCTCGCCTCCTACGTCTTCTCGTCCTCGACGTTGGAGACTGAGCAGTACCCTCACCCTGGAGGATCCTTCATCCAGCGCAGCCGGTCGGCCGAGAGCAGCCCAGCTCACGGTAACCTCCAATCGGGCTCGAGGCGTCACGCTCCCCTGCAGCCTCCTGGAAGTCCGCGCAGCAGGCACTCCGTGCTCCTTGTGTCGCGCCTGCAGATCCAACAGTTGCTGGCCAAACTAATGAGCAGCAAGAACAGCTGAGGAAAGCTTATGTAGTCTCTTCTCACACACCGATGTGAAAGACTTTTTTTTTTTTTTTTTTTTTTTTTTTTTTTAAGGATGATGAATTCTTTTTGGGGAAAGATTTAGTCTTTTCTGATGCAATAAACTGTAGAGGGCTGTTAGAAGGTAACTACTTGTTAAAGGGAATGCCGTGCTTTTACACATGCTGTTCATATCTGGCACTTTCTGCTTGTTATGAACAAACGCTTTACTCGTTTCAATCACTTTTTGAGTAAAAATCTAAAGATATTTATTATCTGCAGTGGCTATTTGTGTACCTCAGTTGCAGGTGTGTTGCATTTGCAGCTGTGGTCAACCTGAAACATACCTGGAGTGACCCGCTGCCTTTAATATGCAAGTTATTTCATTGTCTTCCATGAAAACCCACCTTGTTCGATATTTTTAGTATTATAATTTAGGTTTAAAACACGTTCTAAGCCATGATCCATAGTTCATAATGTTCCTTTCATACACAGGCTTTCAATTTTTCTGTGCTCTAAAGGTGCTTTGCCTCACAAAGGAGATGTTATGCAAGTTGATTGGAAGTGTTTTAAATGTAAAATGGAACCATAGGAGCAAAAGGGAATAATATGTCTACGCTTTTATAACTAATGGAGGGGCATGCTAGATTCTGGTTATCTAAATATGAGATAAAGGAGTCAGCTGTTGTGTCACAGTCGTAAAGTAAATGAAAGATTAGCACGCATTTTGGTTTCTCTGCCACTGATTAAAATTAGTATAGCCATAAAGTAAGCAAAAGCAAAAAAAATGTTTTATATATATATTTAATGGAAACTGCTTTCATATGTGTATATATATATATACTGTATGTAAGAAAGCAGTGTCCATTAAATAGCATATTTTCTTTGGAGTGTTTAGATAAAAGCGTCCATATCTTATTTAATCATGTATTTATGTGCATAGAGCTTTGAATGCACAGTGTAAGCATTAGATCTCATTGAATACCTCCTAGTTAGTCTTGGGTTGGATGCACCGTTTTATGTTATTGAGTAGCAAATGTATGTGTGTGAGACTGCTGTAGGGTCTTTTGAGTACTGTTTTTCACTATTGCACTTTAAAAAAAGACACCGAATTGGAGCCATAGCTGTTTCCTCAGCAATGTGGAACAAAAAATGCGATCGATTGCAATAAGATGCGAACTGTGGTTTGGAATTGAGAGGTACAAGATTTATCATTTTCTCAATTAAAGAAAAGGAGTGTAAAAATAAGGGCATATTCTAGAAAATATTGTGTACATTAGACATTTAGTGATTATATAGCACCTTAGTTGTTTCATGCTTAAACAACCTAGGCTTGAAAGTGAAATGGCTCTTGCAGTGTTATTGTTGTAGCAGGTCTTTGGCAATATAACATAAAGATGCATGTCTGGATTGAAAAAGTTGATGGAAAATGAATTTATACTTGCCTTTTGTCAGGAAAGCAAATGAAAGGGTCATTAACTGTTTAGAAAACCATTTACTTTCGCTAGATTTTTTTTATTTTTATTAATATGTTTGTTTGTATTTTTTTAAAGCTAAAATTAAACTGCTTTTTTGTTGCAAAAGAAGTGTTTAGAAACATGGGATTTCAGAAAAAGTGTATTGGAAAATCTGTTGTTTGTTCATTCTAGCGTAAACCTCAAGTCAGTTTTGGAGTGTGTACTGCAACTTTACACGATCACATTTGCTGAATTGTGCATCTTCAGTGTGTGAATAATAAGTATTCGAAACTGTATTAGAACAGAAATGATACATGACTTGGTTTCTGTATGTTTCTGGTACTGTCACAGTCATGGCTTCTCACATGAATGTACTGTTATATACCCAAACAGGCTGCTAACTCTTGCACTTGTTTTGCACATCTGCTTTTGCCTGGTTTACATCACTATATTTAGCTATAATTGTACAGTAATGACACTGACATCAACAGTGCAAGAAAAGTCGTTATTGTTGAGACTGTCCAGGTCTTTTGACTGGGAAGTACTGGAAAGACAGTGCCGTTCAAAATCCTGTTTTTGCATGACTAACAAATGAAGTTGGTCCATGAAAACAAATAAAACTAAGACGATTTTTATGGCTTATGTTATGCCTATATGTTTCCATGAATTGTATATTGATTATTAATTTACATACTAAGTGATCAACAGAGCAAATTCCTTGATGTCTTTTTGAAAGCAAAATATTCAGTTGACAATGTTCAAAATATTAATTGACAAATACATTTGCATAAAAATATGTTTTTGTAAAAGATTTTCTTTTAGGTTTATGTAATGTTTACAACATTTTCTAAGGCCTTTTATTTTATTTCCACCTGCACATCTGCACGTGATGCTCTGAAAAACCAAAAAGAATGTCATTTAGTCCAGGGGTTCTCAAACTTGTCCTAGGTTCTCCCTCACCTAACACACCTGATTCAACTTATCAGCTCATTAGTAGAGCCTAAAAGACTTGGGCTGAATCCAAAATTGCCCCCCATACCCTTAAATAGGGCACTATTTGAGGGGACAGCTATTTGTAGTGGTGTCCGAAACCATAGTGGACGTTATTGAGTGCACTCATTCTATCCCACATTGCACCTCAGTAATGAGCGGACAGCTGATGTACACTCAACGGCTGTCCGAATTCGCTCACTTGTTTTCATTCAATCCTTCAAGGGAACTATGTTAGTGGACTAACATAGGGAATAGTGATTGAGGGTTTAGGGGGCGATTTCGGATTCAGCCTTGAATTGGGTGTGTCTGATGAGGGAGACATACAAAATGTGGAGCGGACAGAGTCCCCAGGACAGGTTTGAGAACCACTGATTTAGTCCATCACACTAAACTGCTCTTTTGAGTTTTTGATGGTTTTACTTTATGCCTATACACAATGCCTTTGTCACAATAACACCTTTTAGATGGAGGAAAATGCTGTATCATAGATGTAATGTGCATGTTGTATGATATATTGATGATTGCAGGGTCATTCTATATAATGTATGTAGTGAGATGTGATGGATCAAGGACGTTTGGAGCATAATCATGCCCGCAGGGAGTGATAACCTTAGCTTGGTGTTGTGAGAAGCTTCACTTGAACTACAATGAACTCTACTATGTATACCGATACACAGCTGAAAAGCAACAATGTACACAAAACAACAGACAAGCTCTTGAAGAAGCTAATACAAGCACCGACTGTTGTCAATATTCAATGTATTCCGTATATTTGCAATTAAAAACTATGTGTCAATGGTAACAGCGCTAATTTGAAAGTGCGTGCTGTAAAATAACAAAGTGTAAAAATAATTTGCAGATGGTTTTATTTATGTAACCGGGCAAGCCACTTAAGAGCAACACTTTTATTTACAATGACAGTCTGGTATTGCTATGTAATGTAAATGGGCTGTGATCTGTTAGATTGATGTACAATAAGCATATTACCTTTTCTACCACAATATCACTGTACAGTATGCTTGTAATATTTCCAAGTAAAGCATGTATTTTAAACTTTTTTTTAAAGTATAGGATAATTGTACATATATATCTAAGAAAGGGATATTAAATCAATACTGTATACATAAAAGCATGTTATCTGGTTGGTTTTAGTCTGTATGTAATGTATAGAAAACCTGTATGTTGGATACACTTGAAAAAAAAAAGCTAAATATGACTGGCTGCTGTAAAAGGGAAAATTCTTTAACACATTTTTGTGCCTTTTTTATGTATGTAATCTAGACAATCTTAAAAAGCTTGTGTACAATTTAAACATAATTAAAGTCTTTGAGAAAAAAAAATAGTTGTGTTGTGTGGTTGTATAATGTATAGGAATGTCTTACATGACTTGCATATTAGAAAGCTTTGGAAGCATGAGATCCCACCCTCCCTTCAGAACATCTCCAAAGCCACACCTTCAAAACACATGAACGCTCACAAGACGAGAGATGGCCTTAAACTACCTCATGTCTCAAAGCACATAACATTACAATAATAATGAACATAAACAACTTAAAGAGCACTGACCTGTACCACCTGACTGCTGCAGATTAATCTAGCCATTGATTGTTTTGCCAGTGAAACTCATAAATTCGAGTCACAAACCGTTCCAAGTATAACGTCACAGGTTTCCATCTCTTCCAAATTACAGTATTCATGGCGTGAACACGTTGCATAAGCTCATTGTTTTGGTTCAGGAGGAACTTTAATAGGTGGTTGCTGTTTCGGTTGTGGTGCTTGTGACTTGACGTCTGTCTAACTTTACATAGCATAAAACGTAGCCAAGCCAGACCCACATCAAGATGTTGGGTCTGGGAACTAACCATTGGCAGGGCTCAATCCGAGGGGCGGGATAAACGGTTGTCTTTCAAATTCCCTCTGCACGCAATAGGATAGCGCTACAACCAACCAGAGCAACGAAGATGGTGAAGCGGAGCTAATTGATAGATTAAACTTTTGCCGTATCCGGTCGGCAAAACTCAGAACACATCTTTCTTTTTTAAGAATGACTTCAGTGCCGTTCTTTGATCTTTTCTCAAAGAAAAGCTTAACTCCAAGTCTACCAGAGTCGCGGCCAAAGCCGATTCAAAAAGCAGCAGCAGCAGCCATCCTCCTTTTCAAGTAGCAGGGAATTCATGTGGAATCGCCGCAACTCTGCCGTCATTATGTTAAGCCTGCCCACCGACTCTATACACGATGTGATTGGCCTGACTAGAGTTTGGTTTTTCAAGCTCGCAAGCCAACGTTGCTAGATGACCCTGCTAGGGAGCGTCTAGATTTCTAGGCTACATAAAACGTGCTTACGACGTGTGATGTCTGTTGACAGGCAGGTAAGACATTGTACCACTGCATTCGGACCGAATGCAATGATTGGACGAATATTTTATGGTCCTATGCTTTCCACAGACGATATATATATATACATTTAGACCATATAACTTAGTGATTTCTATCAGGATGTGAAACAACCTTTAACCAGTATAAGAAAAAAAATTTCTGGAAACAATCACTTAACCTGCCTTTAATAAAATGGTTAGAAAAAGTATGTGGAAACTCAGTATGTATGAATGGATTTATAAAGTACAGTATGTCCTCATATACCGTGTGTTCTTGGAAAGTGTTTTCCAGGTAGATCTCACTGATTCAAAATCTCATTGTTTCTCATAGTTTTTCTAACATTGCCTTCCCAATATGGCAGCATTGTAACTTTTGCATTTTTATGTTATCTTTTAGGGCCCAACCCCTAGTGAGCCTCTATTGTCACCTACTGACTACAGGACAAAATCCCCATCCTCTGAGAAGGAGATGTTTCATATCCTTCCTAAACTGCAGGCTAAGAGAGCCGACTTCCTCACCGTCATGCTTACAGGAAGCCTACACCAGCGACGGGCCTTCACAGCCACACCGCCTGAGACACAAGATGAGGGACCCAGAGATGACGATGTCACAAAGAGTGAATCTAGCAGTGGCGCAAGCGAAAAGAGCACTGAACGTAGTCAAGATGGGGCTCCTTCCACCTTAGTGGCCGATGATCCGCACAAGGAGCCAAAAGAGCCGGGCTCTGTTGCTGAAGTAGATGCTGACCAAGAGGATGTCTCGAACACCCTTGTTTTGTTTTCACCAGGAGACACAAGAAAGTCTCCAAATGTTATAAATGCGACTGATGTGGATCAAGGTGTGGTGGGATCTGATGCCCCTCAAAATGAGCAGTTGGATGAAGTTGGTCGATTAGAGATACAGGTCCAGGAGGACATAAAGCAGGCAGAGAGGTCTTCAGATGCAAGGCAACCTGATACAAGTGGTGTTGACCTATCCATAAAAACATCTAAACCGGTGATAACCATATCAACAACTTCGGTGGCCTCAGCCTCAATTGCATCACCCCCTTTCTCTAAAGTGGAGCGAACTTTCGTACACATTGCAGAGACAACCCATATGAATGTCATGTCTTCAAGTGGTGCACAGGTTCCGGAAGTTTTAGAGGTTGAAGGCAAATCACAATCCAAGTGGATAAAGGACAAGTCGGTCCTTTCTCAAGAGCCAGGAGGAGTAGCAGCATGTGTCCAGTCTGAAGTGACCTCTCAGACTCTTACAGAGGAACCTCAGGTACTCAATGTTCTGCATGGGTCTTTGCCAAATGAGACCGCTGAAAAACGGGATGGACTTGTGGTTCCTCTACCCTTAGAGTCTAGGGAACCCATCCATCAAGGTTCATCAATTGAATCCAAACAGGACAAACAACTAAAAGAGGAATATCAAGAGGACAACAAAGTACCAGAAAGCGTTTCTAAATCTCCACGACCAAGGAGCAAAAGTCGAATTCCTATCCTAGTCCCAGAAGTGGAACCAGGACCTGAACAATCCCTGTCCACCAAAGAACAACTACGTAGAAGAGCCATGCAGCAAGACCTGGCCCGTCAAGCTGTAGAAAGACAACGTCAGGGCCGCTGGATGAGACTGAATTCCAGGACTTCATCCTCGTTATCTTCTGGAGACGAGCCCAAGAGACCTTCAGAGACTCTTTCTACTACAGGCTCAGAGGAAGATATTCATGTATCTGATGATTCTCTCAAGAAGCACAAGAAGAAGGCTGAGGAAAAGTACCAAACTGAGTGGCACAGCAGGATCCCACGACCAGTTACCCCAATAAGGAAGCCTTCATCTAAACTAGTAGTTGTAGCTCCTGTTATCGAACCTGACGCTGGAAATGCAAAATTAGGACAAAAGGCAAGCAATGGGTAAGTTCACCTCAAAACTCTTTTTAAACATGTTTGACAGCCAGGGTTGTGCCCCATTTGAGAATCAAATTGAGAATGCATTGAATTTGAATTTCTCCACTCTGGCCCTGCTTACACCTGGGATTAACCATTTTGGTCGATCGGATCACAAGTAGACGAGGGATACACATACCCGTTGACACTTGGTGTTTTAATCCATCTCTTTTGTCTACACTTCTGTCCTGATTTCTTCGAGGGTAGGGTCTATGGCTGGGTAAATGTATGTTTTTTCAGATCTTTCAATCTAATGGACAAAATAAGCTTGCGCAATTTACATATGAACGTGCCTGGAGACGACGGAAAAACTTACAGAGAACAGAAACTTTAGTTTCTGATAGCTGCAAGACCATGCCGAATGCGGTGAGTGTGTGTTAGAAATCAGGAATGGTGAGAGAACATTGTGCTTGGTGCTTTTTTCGTCTGGCTAAAATCCTGTCTGGCTAGCGCACTTCCCATAATGTTTACGTGTTAGGTAAACACATTTGACCACATGAGCTATTACACTATGAAAGCAATCCAGTCGAATGCGTTTTCGTCTACCTCCAGAAGTGGTCGAAAGTGGACAAGCTCAAAATGTTTTGGACCTCGTTTACACCTGTATTTAGCGTTGTCCACTTGTGATCAGATCAACCAAACTGCATCTTAATATCAGATGTAAATAGGGCTTCTGTAAAATCCTCTTCTTGTCATTCCAATTCAAATTCAGTTTTCAAATAGGATAAAGCAAATTAAAATTCACACTTAAAGGTCCCATGGCATGAAATTTTCATTTTATGAGGTTTTTCAACATTAATATGAGTTCCTCTAGCCTGAATATTGTCCCCAAGTGGATAGAAATGTTGATCGGTGTAAACCCGAGTTCTGGCTGTCTTTCTCTGCCTTTGAGAAAATGACAGGCCAGACGAGCCAATCCTGAAGTCTCCTGGTTTGACGTCCAAGCAGGAACGGTTAACTCCCTTTCCTCCGCCCAGAGAATCTGGCACGCCCATGCAAACGCATTGCTTGTGAATGAGTGAATGCTGGCAGTTTCTCAGTGTTTGGATGTACAAATGAAAACAGAAGTCTTTTTTCAGTTCCTTCTGATCTGTGATCAGTGATTTCTTATGTGTAGCTAATTATTTATTATTCGTGCACACGCTGCGGCTTCTCTCTCTCCCGACAGAACGGTGTTTTCGTGTTTTCTATCTTGTGAGTCAGTGTTTTTGTACGTCCTCGTCGCGTCTATCTGTTCTACAATGTGCATACAGTCGTTTCTGCTCAACATCAGGAGAGCCACATCTTTAGAGATAAACCTTACACACGCCGAGGCTCGGGCTGCACTGACTCGGCCTTCAACATCCCCGACCCCCAGTAGTGCATCTGGCCCACAGCGGAGGCACCAAATGCGGCGCGAGATTAAGCAGAAGGGGGGTAAGCGTGAGGGTATCTGGGCTAGGCTATTCCCACAATAAACTGGATTACATTCGATTACTGCGCTGTTGTGTCTTTGTTTGCGCTGTGTACTCAATGTGCGTCACTGACGCTTTCCATATGATAGGAACATATCTAAAAATAATGGTATTATCAACACTTATTCATAACTCGTTCATCTCGACAGCTGTAATGGTACTTTGCATGTGTTACAAAGTTGGTAATAATGATGAAGACGGACTCGGTGTGACTGGAACTCGTGTTTATTCAGAACTAATTCAGAACAAACACAATAAACTCGCGCTGACTGACAGCGCTCTCATAACTCAGTAGTTACTATAAATAACTTTGTTAGCAATCGCTGAGCTCAGTCTCTGGTACATTAGTGATGTCCGGTTCGCGAACGATCTTTCTTTTGAACCGGTTCTTTTTAGTGAACCGAATCAGTTCACCAAATCGAACTGAATCGTTCTAAACGGTTCGCGTCTCCAGTCAGCGCTGATCCATAATTTACTAAAGTTACTAACTTTCTGACATGAGTGACAGCCCCTCCGACTAGAAATAGACTAATAACCTGAAGTATATGCTGTAACTAAAACAGTTCACTGAACTGAGACTGACAGAACCGATGTGAAGTGAACTCCGGTCCATCCATCTCTCTGGCAGCAGCTCGTGCCTGCTCGTGCCTCGTAGACCTCGTTAAACCACGCCCCCTCCGCTCATATCAAATGCAAAGATGTCAGCCAATCACAACAGTGGGCGTTTTTACTGAAGTCTCACAGCAGACACGCCTCTTGTAACAGGGCCTTCAGCCACAGGGCAAACAGCAGTATAGAAAAAAATGCCTTTTATTTCTAAATTATGACATTTTATGATGTAAAAATCATACTAACAATATAAGTACACCTCAGGAAACATTATAAAATAATAGAAAAATGCCATGCCATGGGACCTTTAAGAATTGAATGGGAGAATTTTGCACAACCCAGTTGACAGCATACCATAAGTATGATTATGGTAAATTAAATGAAACAGATTTTGTTTTATTCACCTTAGGCCAAAAGTACAACCACAATCAGGATCAAGCGCTCCACCACTTCACGCAAGATCAAAATCAACATTGTCTTATTCTACCAAGCCAAGTGGAAGCAATCGCATGCCTCTCTCCTGTATTCTGGCTTCATCTCGTCGCAGCTTAAGCACCACAAACTGCACTTTCTCTTCATCCCGTATAGCTAGTCCTTCGCCCCATAGGCTACCCCTACGAACTGCAGTTAGCGAATCTCGCAAGCAGCCGTTTGCCCTCCGAGCCACTGTGGAGCTCCCAATGAAGTCTAGGACTACTACTTGCAGTGGTCCTGCAAAGGATGCCAAACCATCACCAAACCAACCCACCGATACACCTGTCAGGAATCAAACCAAAGCTTCTGCTCAATCGAAGAACACAGTTCCTGTGAAAAGGGAAAAAAGCACAAGCAACAAAACGGCTGCAGGCAGATAAGACACTGTGACTGCTGTTTACTGGGATTGTTTCTTCTCAATTACTTGAACATATTGCCTCAAAATATAATCTGCCCCATTGACCAAAATTAGCATTTTTAATTCATTTAATGTTCTTCCTAATCAATGAATGGCTATAGTTCTAATTTTGGATTCTGCACCAAATCATTTTATGTTGTACTATAAGGTTTAACAGTGTAGAACTTTCACTTTACTGGAAGTTTTTTGGAATATAATGGAGGAAATGTCACGTTTAGCTTAAACGGTGCTATACTGTTTATGTGTTGTTCTGTTGTGCATATTTAATTTAATGTATGGTTTTTGGAAGTGTACTTTATTATTAGTTAGATGCCAAGTTGTCTTTGACCCTTGACACACAATAATAATGTACTTACTGTAACTTTTTACAACATCTAAATCAATCGTACAGTATATTATCTATTTAGGCAGCACACATGATTATAAACCACCGGACACACAGAACATTGTCAAATCTGCCACACATCCATGGACAAATGCACAAATTTCCTCTGGTCTGCAGCTCGGCCCTCTTTGTAAACCTTGTGATGATGGGCATGCCTTGTCTTTAGCTTGTTACAAGTGTTTGATGATACTGCTGTATGCTTGTATATATTCTTTTCAGTATTTCTTGCAGAGACCTCTTTATTTTTTATCAGACAAAGGAAATGGTAAAGTATTTGGGTTTTAATTTTCTTAAAGGAATATATCGTGGGTTCTACACTGAGTTATCTCATTTTCTAAGCATGGCAGAAATCACACATTATTAATAATTGTCAATATGGAATATTTCTAAATGAACAATTTCCACCTTTTGCTCATATTACAATAGTGAGATGTTAAGTGAGATTTCTGTTGGAACAAGGAGCATAAAATCATCAAGTCTTAATCGTGTTATGTTGTTGTTGTTTTTTACAAGTGACACATTTCACGTTCTTCCCAGTCCTTGAAAACATTTACATATATAACAGGGATTTCCAAACTTTTCTGTCAGCCAAAGCCCCCTTTTTTATTTGAAGAAGCCCTGCGATTTTATCAAGAGTATACGACTTACATAGTGATGACGATTTCAAAACAAGGCATCATGAAGATTCGAAGCGTTATGAATCAGCGAGTCGATTCAGCAGTTTGAATCGCCAAATTTCAGCAGTCTGGCGTTTTGACACGCGATCCGAATCATGAATCGGCTCGCTGAATTAAATCGCTTCGAAGCTTCATGATGCCTTGTTTTGAAATCGTCATCACTATGTAAGTCGTTATTTAGGGTTTTTTTGCGCACAAAAACTATTATCGCCGATTCATAAAGTTATTTTAGAACCACTGTAGTGAGATGGACTTTGTAACGACGTCTTTAGTACCTTTTAAGGGTCTTGAGAGTGTAAAGTGCCATTGTGCCAATGGAGGCCTTTCAGAGCCATCAGATTTCAACTAAAATATCTTCATTTCTGTTCCGAAGATGAACGGAGGTCTTACGGGTGTCGAACGACATGAGGGTAAGTAATCAATGACAGAATTTTCATTTTTGGGTGAACTAACCCTTTAATAATGTAATTCTAAAAAAGCACATTGTTTGTATGTGTATATGTAATTCTAATATAAATTGGCCAAATCTAGCAATAGAAAGAAAAAGTAGTAAAATTACTTTTCTCCTTTTCATATTTAATACGGACATCCCACTTGCCATTTTCAATAAAAAAAAATTTTTATTGTGGAACTAATGTATTTTCTATTTCCCCTCTCCGGGGTCAGGTGAGGGATAGTGAACTTTTAAGGCCTGGGATTCTTTTTTTTTCTTGAGCTTAGACAAAGACCCTCTTGTGTCTCATACAGGCACTGAAAAGCATGACCGGGAACCGTGCTATGATAACATATAGCAATTCAGCACTGCTCATCTCCTCAGACTACTCTCCACCCGCCGTTTACGACAGACCCAACCAAGTGTGTCTCCAGAACAAATTCATAGGGAAGATCTCAATTCCGATGGGTGAGTAGAACGTGCATTGCAAAAGAAACGAGAACAAAGACTGATATATCTACTTGGTAGCTTATCTCACTTTCAGCTATGAGGTTTGAGGACATCCTTCATGAGATTGGTGGCTTCAACAAGTTCCAGTTTCTGGTTTTATACATCCTGTGGCTCCCACGGGTCATCCTTCCGCTGCATTTCCTGCTCCACAACTTCATCTCAGGTGTGCCACCTCACCACTGTGCCCTGCCTCACTTGGACGGCCGGTACACAGGTGGCACAGAGAAGGACAGTGAATCGGCACAGATTCTGGCTCTCGGCATCCCACGGAATGCAGATGGCTCCTACAGCTCATGCAAGATGTACCCTCTTCTCTCAGACTTTAACGCTAATGCTGACCTGTCCCTACTGTATGGAAACCGATCTAATGTTTCGGTGCCATGCCAGCACGGATGGGCATATGACCACTCACAGTTCACATCAACAACCGCCACGGAGGTAAGAATACAAGGCGCTTTCCTCTATTTTAGTGGTCCAAGGCTATTTTCCTTCCCCCATTTTCAAAGACAACATTCGAAAGGCCCCAAAATATATCTTGTAATTCTGCTGTCATGACAAAGCTGCTCATTTTTACACTTTTTAAATGTATTTACACAAACTAAAAGTGGCAATATGTTAAAAATGAACTAAATAGTTATTAATAATAAAAACAATTGAATTATAATCCATAATTCAATAAATATCAATAGCTATGTTCTTCAGGGTTTACACTTTTTTATTTCCAATGAATTTAAATGTTTTAGTCTTTCATGATTATTGGGACTTTTAAATGTATTTATTTTTTGTTTAAATGTAATCATATATCCAGGTTTTCCAAACCATGACAAGCCTGGTTCTTGAATAAATATGTAAAAATTATTTAAAATAAGAAATATGATGCCAGTGTGCAACTTGATTTGTAGCAATTCTATCTTATTTTAAAGCATGTTTTGTCATCAAATTAGAAATTATTTTAAGCTGTCTTGAGGACCTCTAGTTGAGAACCACAGCTCTGTTTTCTATGTTGATGAAAATGTATTCATTCATTTTCATGCTGTTCATGGACTTTATTTCACCAGCATATTCTGTAGCAAATAGGAAAATATAATAAATCTGCAAGGACTTTATCAAGATGTGATTTGTCTCTTTTTCTAGTGGGATTTGGTATGTGACGACAAAAAGCTTAACCAAGCCCTTGCCACGTTTTTCTTCATTGGAGTAACAATCGGTGCTATCGTGTTTGGTCAGTTGGCAGATAAGTATGTACATTTTTATTAATATTACGTTTTAGAACAATTTGTTACATGCTATTTTTCCTATGACCTTTTATTTTCTACTATTTCTTACATCCATGGACCATATCCGAGATTCCTTAGGCTCAAAGTCTGTCACATGATTTTCCTACAATAAAGTGTCTTTACTCACATGTCTGAGGTTGAAAAATGATTAATTCCCCTTGATTTGTTCTGCATAGCTGATTTGTGCATATTCATAATCATTCTTTGCTTTCACAACAGAGTTATTTCTCGAGTTATACTCGTTATTTGTCATGGAACATGTCACAGTTACACCCACATCCAAAACTGCTTACCTCGGGCTATTTGTGTAAAGAGCAAGAGAGGGAATGTGCAAACTGTTTCCCATGTGATTTTCACTCTTAGAAAATGGTATAATATCCTATGTGGTTAAATATATCTTTCAAATCACTCCACAGGTTTGGTCGTAAGCCAATGATTCAGGTGTCCTTTGTGGCCAGTGCTATTTTTGGAATCGTTGAGGCTTTTTCTACATCTTATGTGATGTTCGCCATAGCAAGAACCTTGTGCGGACTTGCCTTGACCGGGATGTCTATCACCACAGTGGCCCTGTGTATCTATCAATTTCTCATTTCTTTAATCTACAATCTCTCTAGTCAACATGAAATCAAAACTGATCCTATTTACTCTCTTGCGAATTATTCATCAGTGCATGCTGTCCAATGTGTATACACACAGAGAAAAAAGGTGTAAAAATTGTAACTTTAGGGGTACAACAGCTTGTCACTGGGGCAGTACCCTTAAAAGAACACATTTGTACCTTTTTTTCTCCATAGTAGTACCTTAAGGTATGCATTTGTATATACTCTATGGTACCAATATGTAGCTTTTAGGAGTAAAAAAACACTCTAAAAAATGCTGGGTTAAAAATAACCCAAGTTGGGTTGAAAATGGACTAACCCAGCAATTGGGTTGTTTTAAGCAAACATTTAACCCAACCACTGGGTTAAAACAACCCATTTGCTGGGTTTGTCCACACTCTAAAAAATGCTGGGTTAAAAACAACCCAAGATGGGTTAAAAATTGACTAACCCAGCATTTTTAGAGTGTATATATATATATATATATATATATATATATATATATATATATATATATATATATATATATATATATATATATATATATATATATATATATATATATATATATATATATATATATATATATATGTGTACCCACACACGCACACATATATATACTATTATTAAAAAAAGTCGAGCAGCGCAACTGTTTTTAACATTGATAATAAATGGGTTGTTTTAACCCTGCATTTGGGTTGTTTTAACCCAGCGGTCTGGTTAAATGTTTGCTTAAAACAACCCAATTGCTGGGTTAGTCCATTTTATACCCAACTTGGGTTATTTTTAACCCAGCATTTTTTAGAGTGAAGGTACAAAGATGTCCTTTTGCACCAGTGACAAGCTGTTGTACCCCTAAAGGTACAATTTTTACACCTTTTTTCTCTGTGTACATGTATACACTCTGAAAAATGCAATTTTCAACCCAACTTGGGTTGTTTTTAACCCAGCATTTTTTAGAGTGTATACATAGCATTCGGGGTCGGTAAGATTTTAATTTTTTTTTAAAGAACTCCCTTATGCTCATCAAGGCTGCATTTCTTTGATCAAAAATACAATTATTACAATTTAGATTACATGTTTTCTATTTAAATATATTTTAAAATGTAATTTAGTCATGTGATTGCAAAGCTGAATTTTCAGCATCATGGCAGTTTTCATTATCACATGATCCTTCCAAAATCATTCTAATACATACAAAAAAAAAGGCTGGGTTGTTTCAACCTATGTTTGGGTCAAATATGGACAAACCCAACTGTTGGTTTGCATTTTTAAATTAAATTTTTTTGTCCATATTTGACCCAAACATGGGTTGAAACAACCCAGTATTTTTTAGTGTTGATTTGGTGCACAAGAAACATTTCTTATTACCAATACTGACAACAGATGTGCTGCCTAATATTTTTCTGGATTCTGGACTTTGATTAATATAGAAAGTTCAAAAGAACAGCATTTATTTGGAATAGAAATCTTCTGCGACATTATAAATGTCTTTACTTTCACTTTTTTAAAAATCAATTTTATGCATCCTTTCTAAATGTATTTCTTTGAAAACAAAAAAATAAAAAATCTAACTGACCCCATATTTTTTCAGTTTGTTTCTGGAAGCAAAATAGTTTGAGAAAATGCATCATATTGCTGGTAAAACTCTACCAGATTATTCACACTATTGTTTTCACCAACTCTTTCATGAACTCTGCTCACTCTACAGGTATTGAGTGGACCGACGTTAAACATCGCACATTCACAGGTACCATCATCAGTCTGGGATGGAGTGTAGGGAACATGCTTTTGGCTCTTCTGGCATATCTCATCAGGGACTGGCGGCACCTCATCCTGGTGGTGACATCACCATGCCTTGTTGGCATAATTGCCTGGTGGTGAGTGGTGGAACTGCAAGTGAAAGAATACAAACAATTAAAAGTAATATGAAGGAAGAAAATATTGTCCAATTTATATTTAATATTAATTGACAAATTTATAAAAGGTAAATCATATTTAAATAAATATTACAAATATTTATTTATTCACAAAAATATAACATATTTTATGCCTCTAAATGTGCATCATGATTATAAGACTATTCGATCGTTACACTTTAACCCTTGAGTTGCTCTGGGGTCATTCAGATCAGACCACAACCTCAGAAAGTTACTATGTCTGATTTCGAAGCAATTGATGGTAAAAGTTTAGAAGAAACGGTACAGCACCTTAAAACATCAACCTGCGCCCTTGACACACTCCCCACTTCTTTTTTCAAAAGTGTGTTTAACTGTTTAGAAGCAGATCTCCTAGAAGAGGTAAACACCTCACTTTTTTTCTGGGACTCTTTCAAAGTCCCTTAAAACCGCAGTGGTTAAGCCTCTCCTGAAAAAGAGAAATCTGGATAACACCATATTGAGCAACTACAGACCAATCTCAAAACCCCCCTTCATAGGCAAGATCATTGAAAAGTTGTTTTCAATCAGCTGAACAAATTCTTAAGCTCAAACGGATACAATTTTCAATCCGGTTACCGACCACTTCACAGCACAGAGACAGTGCTCATAAAGATAATAAATGATATTCGCCTCAATACTGATACAGGTAAATGATCAGTGCTGGTACTACTCGACCTCAGTGCTGCATTCGGCACTGTCGATCACAACATACTTCTTGACAGGCTGGAAATGGGACTTTCTGGGATGGTCCTCAAATGGTTCAGATCATACTTAGAAGGGAGAGGTTATTATGTGAGCATTGGTGACCATAAGTCTGAGTGGACATCCATGACATGCAGAGTCCCACAAGGGTCAATTCTTGCACCACTCCTATTCAACCTTTACATGCTGCCACTGAGCCAAATAATGAGAGAGAACCAAATTGCTTACCACAGCTATGCTGACGCCACCCAGATCTACTTAGCCCTATCACCTAATGACTACAGCCCCATTGACTCCCTGTGTAAATGCATTGATGAAGTTAACAGCTGGATGTGCCAAAACTTTCTTCAGTTAGACAAAGACAAAACTGAAGTCATCGCATTTGGAAATAAAGATAAAAATTCTCAAGGTGAACGCATATCTTGAGGCTAAAGGTCTAAAAACAAAAAATCAAGTTAGGAATCTGGGTGTGATTTTGGAGTCAGACCTGAGTTTCAGTAGTCATGTCAAAGCAATAACTAAATCAGCATACTATCATCTGAAAAATATCGCAATAATTCGATGCTTTTTTCCAGGCAAGACTTAGAGAAACTTGTTCATGCTTTTATCACCAGTAGGGTGGACTATTGTAATGGTCTTCTCACCGGCCTTCCCAAAAAGACATACAGAACACTGCCGCCAGGATCCTGACCAGAACCAGAAAATATGACCATATCACACCAGTCCTCAGGTCTTTACACTGGCTTCCAGTTACATTTAGAATAGATTTTAAAGTATTATTACTGGTATATAAATCACTTAAAGGGTTAGTTCACCCAAAAATGAAAATTCTGTCATTAATTACTTACCCTCATGTCGTTCGACACCCGTCAGACCTCCGTTCATCTTCGGAACAGAAATTAAGATATTTTAGTTGAAATCTGATGGCTCTGAAAGGCCTCCATTGGCACAATGGCACGGTTCACTCTCAAGACCCTTAAAAGGCACTAAAGACGTCGTTACAAAGTCCATCTCACTACAGTGGTTCTAAAATAACTTTATGAATCGGCGAGAATAGTTTTTGTGCGCAAAAAAACCCTAAATAACGACTTATATAGTGATGACGATTTCAAAACACGGCCTCATGAAGCTTCGAAGCGTTATGAATCAGTGAGCCGATTCATGATTCGGATCGCGTGTCAAACCGCCAAACTGCTGACTCGGCTCACTGATTCATAACGCTTCGAAGCTTCATGAAGATGAACGGAGGTCTTAAGGGTGTCGAACGACATGAGGGTAAGTAATTAATGACAGAATTTTCATTTTTGGGTGAGCTAACCCTTTAATGGCCTAGGACCTCAATACATTGCATATATGCAGATAGAATACAAACCCAACAGATCACTCAGATCATCAGGATCAAGTCAGTTAGAAATACCAAGGGTTCACTCAAAGCAAAGAGAGTCTGCGTTTAGCTATTATGCCAGCCGTAGCTGGAACCAGCTTCCTGAACAAATCAGATATGCTCCAACAGTAGCCACTTTCAAATCCAGACTCAAAACACATCTGTTTATGCATTTACTGAATGAGCACTGTGCTTTGTCCGAACTGGTTGCACTTTATTTTATGTTTCAGTTTAACCCTGTTTCATCTTTGCATCGTTTTACTCTTTTCAGTTTTTATTTTAATTGTATTCTTATTATATATATTTTTTATTTTATTCACTTACGCATATTTTAATTCCATTTCTGTGTAAAGCACTTTGAATTGCCACTGTGTATGAAATGTGCTATACAAATAAACTTGCCTTGCCTTGCCTTTATTTTGAACATTCTGTTGCCTTATAAGTAACTTTGAAACGACATGTCTACTAACTCTCATTAGAGTTTTAGTAGACTGTCTTAATACCTGCTAACTCTTTATTGTGATGCTCCCCAACAGATATTCTATTGACTATACGTAACTTTGCAAGTATGTCAACATTCTACCCTACCACTCTATTGAGAGTTAGTAGACATGTAGGTAGCAACATTAGGCAACAGAATGCGTTAAAGGCACCATCAAAATAACGTGAAATTGACTATTTTTTTATCCTTTGCAATTCATCTCAAAAGGTGGATTCCTGAGTCAGCAAGATGGCTGCTGGCCAAAGGAAGGGTAGAGGAGGCACAGAAGTATCTCACTCAGTGTGCTAAGATGAATGGAAAGTACACTTACATTCATAAACTAGACTCTGAGGTAAAAACACCTAGCCAAGCTTTCATTCGATTTTATCACATGCTTTATCTCTTCAATAAAACGAATAAAACATCTGACTGTCACCTATATACTATAGACCTTAAAGAAAATCACTATTACTGAGGTCTCCAACAAGAGTCATTCCTACCTCGATCTAGTGAGGACACCGAAAATGAGGAAGATTGTGCTTTTCTCAGGGATTTTCTGGTATGTGAGGACCTTTTTTCTTCATTGTGATATAAAAGTCAATTTTTTTCTTTTTCTTTAATCAACAATCTTTATTGAATTGACAGGTTTGCGGTTGCTTTTACCTACTATGGCATCAGCTTCAACATCACTGGGTTTGGTCTGAACATCTATCTCACACAGTTTGTCTATGGAGTCATTGAAGTCCCAGCTAAGGTTGGGACCTACTTAACTCTGGATCGGATTGGACGGAGAAACGGCCAGGCGTGGTCTCTCATTATCGCAGGAGCTCTGATTGGACTGAACAGTATAATCCCAACAGGTACTCCTTCATTCTGTATCATACTGCGTCTTTCACCTCTTTACCATATTTGATGGTGGATATGAATTAATGAAGAATTGTGCTATTTCATCTGCAGAGTTGGCTGCTGTGCGTACAGGAATTGCAGTTATTGGGAAGGGATTTTCAGAGGCAGCCTTTACCATTGCCTTCTTGTACACATCTGAGCTCTTCCCTACTGTACTTCGGTATTTTTATTTATTTTTTAATTCTATTTTTTCTTTTTAAAGAAAAATCTGGAACAGCACTTGTAAAATTGTGTATGAAATGTTATTTAAGATTCAATGTTGCCAGGGGTTTTCAGTCTTTCATATGCCATGGATCCCCAAATATGATTCTCTGTATCTTTAATAGGCAGTGCGGCTTGGGCTATACCTCTTTTATAGCCCGCTTAGGAGGTTCGCTGGCTCCCATGGTCATATTATTGGAGGACATGTGGCGCTTTGCACCCCCTCTAGTGTTCGCCACCACTGCAGTTTTCAGTGGATGTGTGGTCTTCCTGCTGCCTGAGACCACCAACATTCAGCTTCCAGAGAACGTTCTGGATATAGAGGAGGGGAGGTATATATCATATTATATATTCAGTATATAAGGATGCCAAAATAGCCTAGCTTTCTGCTGGAATTTGAAGTCACACAAAATACCACTACAACAAATATTGAATACATAATACTTAATCTAATTATTTATATATAACACAATGTGAAAAAGGTGTCATGTGTTTATTTTTATTTTTTTAAGGCACACAGTATCCACAGAATCACAGAGGGATGTTGAACTCAGTGAGATGAATTCAGCACCTGTGGTCTTACAAGAGAAGGAATCATAAAGGCAAATACTGTCAGAAGAACAATGATTCCTTACAGTTCAACATCCTTATGGGCAGATGTGAATAAATAACATCAACTGCAAGACATTTGTGCAGGTGCACAAGGGATAAAAAAAAAAAAAAAACATGTTTGAGGTTTCACAAGACTAAAAAATAAGTAAAATGTCATTGAATTTAAAAGTCAACAAATTGCTGTCTATTAAAATAAGGTGTTGTTTTTTGTATTTTATCTTCTGTAGCTTGAAAATAAATAAAATGTAATGGTGCAAAATGTTTGAATGATTCTTGTGTTCTTGTACATGGGTAGTTGTCAAATAAGGTGTCTGTAAAACACCACTTTTGAAGAAAAATGCATAAGTCTTATGTTTGATAAAATATAAGGGGTCACTAACGTTGTCAATTCTTTCACTGTTTTTTTCAACATTTTTACTGAAATGTGTCCTATGGTGTGACAAGAATGAAGAATATAGGTGTGTCGCACCAAAGGACAACAGAAATGAACACTTTTATAGTGGTTCTAAAAAAGTTCAATATCTGAACAATTCTGAGGCAAAATCTTACCATGTGCACGTCATGGGCTTCGCAGTAACATGACCTTCAATGGAGTCCTTCAACTTATTAAACTTAAACTCGATTTAAAATTAGGATATGTCGTCACACCGGGGGACATGGTTTTCAGTAACAAAATGTATCCGTTAATCTTTACTGTTATTGTTAATGTCAATTTCAATTTTTTCCATCAATGCCAGAGGTATAAGAAACCAACTAAAAAGAAAATCTTTATTTCTATATTGTTTATTTTATTCAGGAGTCTCATGCTTGTGAAGCAGATGTGACTTTTTGGAGAAGTCAGTGGGGGAATGATGTTTGGTTCTCATTTGGTACTAACAGATCAGCAGGAGTAGTTATATTAAAAGGTAAATTCAAAGGACACATTCTCAGTAAGCAAACAGATACTGGATAATTCTGCATATTAGTATTGACCTTTCTCAATATATTATAGTAAATGTTTATGCCACAAATAATAAGCAGAAGAATAATAATTTGTTTTTAACAATTGAGAGTAAAATTAACCAATTGTGTTCTAAATTTCCCTGTGCCATGATTATTTGGGGTGGAGACTTCAATACTGTTATGGATGAAGAAATAGACAGATGCCCCCCTAGAAACAATGTAAAAACGTGTGAATTAAAAAACTTATGTGCAAGAATGGGTCTTTTAGATATATGGAGACATACTTACCCATACCAAAAAATGTATACTTGGAGCAATAATGATTTGACTAAACATCGACTTTTGGTTCATTTCTGCAAATAGTGCAGATGATGTTGAATTAGTGAAAATTGAGACTTCCGTTTTAACTGATCATAAGGCTATTCTGATTAAAATCAACAAAGATGCTGTAAGTTCAGGTGGTCCTAAAACAAATTATTGGAAATTAAATAAAACCTTGAGAATGAATGGTTTAAAAATAAAGCTATTGAAATTATAGTCAAATATAATGAATGGTTTAAAAATAAAGCTATTGAAATTATAGTAAAATATTGGAAACAGGCATGTATCCTCAATAAATTTGGCCACAATTGGGAATTAATGAAATTTGAAATAACAACCCTAGCTATTGGCATAGGAAAAATAAATGCTAAAGTAAAAAAAGAGAAGGAAAATATATTAATTGAAGAAATAATAAAATTATCTAGTAAACTAATTTTAACCACTGAAGACCTTAAACAATCGACCTCCTTGCAGTTACAATTAGACACAATTTATATGGACAAAGCTAGAGGTGCCTTTATAAGGAGTAGACAGAAGTGGATGGAACAAGGTGAGAATTTTTTTTTTTTTAATTTAGAAAATTGTAATAGGGAATTATCATCTATACGTAAACTAAGGACTATTGTACCAGTTTGGAGAACATTGTGAATAAAAAAGCAAGAAAGACTTGTTATATTCTTAATGAATATACTCTTTTTGATTAATTTATCAAAGGTTTGTACACTCTGGCATTTTTTGTTCCTTGTTCTTTTTTTTCTTTTTATATATATATATATATATATATATATATATATATATATATATATATATATATATATATATATATATATATATATATATATATATATATATATATATATATATATATATATATATATATATATATATATATATATATATATATATATATATATATATATATATGTTTTAATCCTTGTTGTCTATTACAAGCTTTTTCTGGCAAAAAAAAAAAAGACAAAATGTATCAAGTTCCTACGCTTTTAGAAATATATGAAAAAAAAGATTGTCATTTATTAAAATAGACACTTGTAAAATTATGCATGAGGTATTTATTAACATTTGTATGCTTTTCTTTTTAATTTATAAAAGTTGTAATTTATTGAACTATGCTTGAGACAGTCACTCCAGAGGACAATTTTGAGATTTGGCTCCAAAATGTAAAAAATCTAAAGACAAAGCCATTAACTCCATTTTAAATGATGGCACTACTATATTAAACCATATGCTAATATGGTGATGTTTTGAAATAATACAGGGTGCTTAGAATTATTTAATTGTAGCACTTACCACCATTTCTTAACAGTAGGCCTATTTGTATTTTAATAATAACTTACCTATAAATAATTTTTTTAGACTCTTAAATTAATTGTTACCTCCGTTATATACAGTCAAACCAAAATGTATTCAGACACCTTCAACTTTTTCTCACATTATCACACTGTATTCGCTAAATGGTAATAAAATATGACAAAAACTTACAGTTAAACTGTGTCAGAACAAATTCCTCTTGATAATGTCAGATAACTTTGATAGAACGGTATGTAATGGATAACAATCAACCAATCAGCTGTTACATTTAAGTACACAATTAGATAATATCAATTTTGCTCAACCAATTACCAAGCAATGCTTAATTTTGTTAAGTCTGTGGTGTAAAAGTTCGCATTAGCAATTAAAGAAAAAACACGTAAGCACAAAACGTGGTCAGGTCAAATTTTCTTAATCGATTTTACAGGTAGTCCACTGTATGAAGAAATTTTGGGTATAATCTGTCACAGTTTACTTTATTTTGCTATCCTTACTTACATAAATGAACTATAGTGTTCTGCACCCGCTATTAAAAATTATAACTGGTGTCTGAATCATTTTTGGTTTGACTGTATCTGAATTTTCCACACACTTACAATTACGCATTAACACTCCTTGGCGGCAGGGGGCGCTAGTGCACCATATACAGCTTTACCTACAACAGAAAGAGGCGTAGTAGAATTTCACGCATCAGCTGTTCGCTGACGTGCTGTTCTTAAACCCCTCAAAGAAGTTTTAATTTTATTAAGATTTTAAAATATGACCGTGAACAACATGGCAGACCCAAGACGACCGAATAAGATTTTTCGGTGAGTATTATGTCCGTGTTTAATACATGTGACGAGAGGTTTGATTGGCTCTCGATAGCATCAATGTTAGCAGCAGTTCGGCTAATGATTAGTCGAGATTAAAGCAGATTTTCGCTGGAGATAGATGAATGGTTTTTACGTAATAATATATTTTAAAGTAGATTTTCATTTTTTTTAATGTTACATTTTAAACTGTACAAATATGAATTAAGTAGTGCTAATTTATACTGACAGCAATTGTAAGGTTATTGCTGCATATGTATGTTATCTAATGCTTGTATTATGTTCATCTAGGTATGTTTTTATGGCTATCTCCGATGAAATCATATAATGTTTGTGTCTCTGTATTTTATATGAAATCGATGCGTTAAATGACAGGCAGCATTAATAGTCGACGCATATTGTGTTTGCTTTACAGCTACAAGGCTCCCAATACCGACACGAACCCAACAATGGAAGATCCTACACCGGATTACATGAACCTGCTCGGCATGATCTTCAGTATGTGTGGCCTGATGCTCAAGGTGACCTCACTCTCATCTCCAAAAACACCTGTTTACAGTCAACGCTGCTGTTTACTTCATGACTGCTCACTATTTATGATTCAAACATGAGCAGAATGATTCTCAGTGGGGATGAAATGTTCAAATTGTGTTTTGTTTGTGTATTTTGGCAGCTTAAATGGTGCGCATGGATTGCAGTGTATTGCTCGTTCATCAGTTTCGCCAATTCACGAAGCTCAGAAGACACCAAACAGATGATGAGCAGCTTTATGTGAGTTGCTTATGCTTGTTTGTCATTATCGTAATTAATGTCAGTGTTCGTGTACCTGAAGAAATTCTCAATTGTAATGCTTCTGGTGTGCTTTCATTCCTTCAGGCTGTCCATATCGGCGGTCGTGATGTCGTATTTGCAGAACCCGCAGCCCATGTCGCCACCGTGGTAACAAATAATCCAGACCCAGTGAGCCATCTCAGCAGGGACGGTATGAGAACCAGCTGATCCTCCCACTGTCCTTCTGGAACGCAGGGACATACACTCATCAGCCCAGCTGGCCAATCAGAGGCTGTCAAACTGACCAGCGTTTAGCTCCTGTCTAACCTTTTCAAGTTTTCTCTTACCGATTTTTATGGATGTGACCACACACGCACACACTATGCTAAAATATTCATATGCTCTGAATGATTTTGAGAAATAAATGACTGTTTTTGTGCGCTGCTTCAAACATTTCTTTGTGGCTGTATTTTTCATATATATACACAAGTAATTAGTGCTAAATAGGTCACTTTGATGTGCATAACTAGCTGGAGAGTTGGTGTTAATGTATTCATCCTGCTGCTGCTTCCCGACTATATGTGTGGACCGAAGTTTAATACGCTTTTTATTTAGAAAGATTTAGTTCTGTGCTGTAAGAAACTGCTGCTAAACAGATAGACAGCACTGTACAGACGTGCCAGATTCATTCCTCTCAGTGTGTCCAAGATGGATTCTGCACATTCCTGGAGGATTTAAGGAACAACTGGCAGCTCATGAATTGGCGTTTTTGGAAGTATTATTTTTCCTTCTAATAGGCGCAATGTGCATAGTTTATTATTTTGACTGTTGGCTTTATAACACCCAGGCAGTTTCTTCAACAATCTGTAAAAAAAAAAAAAAAAAATGTTGACATGTTTCCACTATGGTCAGCACTTTTCTGACAATATTATAATCTATAGAATTATAATATATGATTTATTTATGTGTTCTGCTGGCAAATACACATTTTATATACATTTGAACATAAGCAAGTAACCATGACTCTAAAATAATAAGAAATAGTACTTATATATCACTTATTCAAGCTTTTGTGTATCTAATTTTATTTAATTTCTTTTGACGAATGTTTTATGTCACTAAGCTGAGTAAGACTGAGTCAGCATTTTACCGTCATCTGACAATTCAGATTTTTTTTCTAACGTCTGATCGTGCTTATTGGCTAATTCATAATGTTAAGCCTGCCCAATAATTCAATTTTTTTTATGAATTATATAAAATGTTATTGTTTGTGAATATTTTTTTTACGTAGCCCACCAACTGATTCGTGAAATTTGCCTTTACATTTTCCTTATGAATAATAATGTGTACACTCATAATAAACCTGCTGAAGGAAGAAAAATTACACAACGACACCGTCTCTCACCCACCGCGCAGCAGCATCAGTCAAAACGCGTAGTTTTATTCCGCGCGACACTCAGCTCTCAGTGCCAGTACAGTCACGTATTCGTAACGCGCGCACAGCGCGAGACTCCTCGTACAAGTGCATGCGGGTCTCGCGCCACGTATAGTCGTTTCTCGAGAGCCTTCGAGGGCTGTCACATCTGACAGGAATACAAATATTACACTGAGAGAAAATACAAATTCTCTGTTTTGTCCAACAAAAATACTTAAAGACAGAATGTTCCGAGCTTGAAGATGGACATGACCTCCTGCTCTGAGAAAACGGACCTAGGACCATTCAGTTTGTGGAGTTTTATTGTTAGTTTTGTCAGTTGTAAACTACAGGTGATCCGGACGGGTCCAGATTCCAGGATATTCTCAGCAAAAACACAAACCTTTCTGGTAAGTGTCGTGGAAGTGTTTAGTCTCTTCTCTGTTCACAATTGCGTATTTTTCTTACAGTAGGCTACATGAAGATATTTTTATACATACTATTGTTTTTCCTCTATAAACGTATAACCTATATTTTCTTAAAAATGTTAATCTTAAAAAAATTATATCATTTCTATCAAATCAATAATCTATCTATCTATCTATCTATCTATCTATCTATCTATCTATCTATCTATCTATCTATCTATCTATCTATCTATCTATCTATCTATCTATCTATCTATCTATCTATCTATAACTTTGGTACATTAACCTGTTCCTGAAATATCTGTGGCATCACAGAACAATATTTAATCTTTCTTTGCTTCAAACGTACCATAAAATACCATGCTATTGGTCATTTGCCATGGTATTATTTGGTAATACTGTGGTATTCTTTTTACTACCTTGGAGTACAATGTAAATACCATGGAATAAATCAAAGTACGATGATTTTACCGTCTGATATTCACTATACCATAGTATCACATCAGTACTTTATTTTTTTGGTTATGTTTAACACAGACTTTTGTATTTGTAAGATGTTCTGCCGCCATCCTTTTGCTGTTGTGTGATGGCTTACAGCCAGTGTTCACTCAGCAGGTAGCATATTATTTACGCTCTGAATGGTACTAAATGCAGCAAATCATTTTATTGTGTTCAAACATTTTCCTCTGTCCTTCTATTTAACAATGCACATGTCAGCAGCAGAATTGGCTGAGACTTTAAATTTCATCAACCGTTTTTTAATACAGTTCACTATAAAACAAATGTGTTTATACGCAGCCCTATAAAATGCCTAATATAGTTTAAAATCTAGTTCAGTCCGGTAAAACTATTCCAGAGTTTAATACTTGACATATTTGAGTAGGGATTCTGATGGCCATTATTTTTATGGGTAAGTTTTTATGGTTTTGGAGAACTTTTGGAAATGTCACTCTAATTGCATGTATTCATACACACCCACACAACGGTGAGGCTGTCTGTGGGCTGGTGCAATGGAGAACCAGCCCACACAAACAGCCACTTGCTGTAACACAATGATGAAAATGAAATCATCCAAAATTGGATCTTACTACCTTTTGTGGCTATGCTTATGCCTTATCTCGCCATTACAGTGAGATTTACGGCGTTGTCGCTTTAGCAAACAAAGCAAAGAAGGATTCTTTTGTCTTGTCCAGGAAGCAGCCAATGCATCACACCCTTTAAATGAGGAAGGGATGTGTTCCTGACGAAAAAAATACAAAAACATGATGTCACAATGCTGTCAGCCTCCAGGAAGGGACCTTAAAGTGTGAAGGCCTTTCAGGATGTCTTCTCCTTAACGTCCCTGAATATATTCCCTGTTGCGACTGGCATGCGAATTGCAATTGCTTTGCTCTCCATTGGCCAAAAATAAAGAGGCAGATTTAGTTAGTTCCATCTTTAGTGTCTGTTCATTGAGACAAGCTGTGTCTCTCCGAATCACAGCCTGACAGCAAATCCCGCCTGTCAACAAAGAGCACAGCCACAATACGGCCTGTAGTGTGAATGTATTCCATTCACATTTTATCCACTGTGCTTATCTTTCCCTGTGCTTTACTCCATCTGTGCCTTTCTTTTTATCCACTCTATGTACTTTGGAGAAGGTCACTACAGCATTTGACACCTTTTCAATGCTTTGCTTTCGGAAACAGAAGGGTAGAAGTGTTATTGGCCCGTGCGGCTCATTTCAAAGAGCTCCAGAACTCCCAAAAGCATAAACATCCGTCTCTAGCTCTGCATTTTGATCTTGTGCATGTGTGTGTTATTGAAAGTGTTGAGTGTGAATGTGTCACTTTAAATTAGTTTCTTCCTCCACCCGTGTCACAGCGGACATATTCTTCAAACACGTCAGCATATTGTAGTACCGGAGAGTGCATCATTTATTTTCACCTGACGTTGGTCTATTGCAGTTTTTTCTAACCATCTATACACCCCTTTTTAATTAAACCTCCCTTGGTGCTTTTTTCTTCCATCTGCTTCTATTTCTACTTTGATTACATGTCACCTATTTTGCCCTTCACCATCCTTCTTTTTTGGTTTGCTGTCATTATTATTATTATTATTTGCATCAACATGAACACCATCACAACAAAAAATAAAATGCAATAATAAATCAAATTATATATTTTATGATCACATTTATGAATAAGTCGTTCTTATTAGTTAATTTATAAAATACCAAAAATTGTCTCCAGTATTTATTTATTTGCAGCATATGAACACCATCACAGCCACCAGACAGTATTTTCCAACATAAAATAGAAATATGCTATTATAAAAATGTCAATAATAGAATTACCAATACTATAATAATAATTATCATTATACAAACAGGGTATATCAACGACTTCATGAATAGCATAGTATGCATTATAAATCAATCGAAGAATAGATTTTATGCTCATTTACGTTTATGGATAAATCATTTTGATGGTATAATCAGTAAACATATAGAATACTGTATTGTAAAGGTGCAGTGTGTAGTGTTTATACTTATCTATTGACAGAACTGCAATATGATATACATAACTATGTTTACAGAGGTGTATAAAAACCTGACATAATGAACCGTTATTTATTTATTTTTCTATTCATCTAAATACACCGCGGGTCCCCTTACAGTGAAATCACCATTTTGCCCCGCCATGTTTCTACAGTAGCCCTAAACGGACAAACTTCTCTACAGAGCGCTAGCTACTCTCTGCTGTCTCAGACGACGACATCTTTGTCCTGTGTCGGCCACCGTAGCTTCTCTATGTGCTTCCTTCGAAAGGGAGTTGTGAGTGGTGGGCGGTTGCAATTCGCAACCTCACCACTCGATGCAGCTAAAATGTACATTAAATTCATCATTACTCATCATAAAAAAGGATCTTTGAATTTCAATTTGACTTCAGTATCCATTCTCAGATCCTGACTTCACAGTGAAGTTGGGACTGCATCAAGGATCGGCTCTGAGCCCCTTCTTGCTTGCGGTGGTGATGGACAGGATTACAGATAAGGTCAGACAGGAATCTCCACGGACTATGATGTTTGCGGATGACATTGTGATCTGTAGTGAGAGCAGGTGGAGGAAAGTCTAGAGAGGTGGAGGTTTGCTCTGGAGAGAAGAGGAATGAAGGTTAGTCGCAGCAAGACAGAATACATGTGTGTGAATGAGAGGGAACCAAGTGAAACAGTGAGGTTACAGGGAGAGATTTTAAGTACTTAGGGTCAACAGTCCAGAGCAATGGGGAGTGTGGAAAAGAGGTGAAGAAGCGTGTGGTTGGAATGGGTGGGGAAAAGTGTCAGGTCTGTTGTGTGATAAAAGAGTACCAGCAAAAATGAAAGAAAAGGTGTACAGGACAGTAGTGAGACCAGCGATGTTGTATGGTTTGGAGACAGTTGCACTGAGAAAAAGACAGGAGGAAGAGCTAGAGGTAGCAGAGCTGAAGATGTTGAGGTTCTCTTTGGGAGTGACGAGGATGGATAGGATCAGGAATGAGTACATCAGAGGGACAGCACACGTGAGATGTTTTGGAGACAAAGTTAGACAGGCCAGGTTGAGATGGTTTGGAAATGTCCAGAGGAGGGAGAGTGAATATATCGGTAAAAGGATACTGAGGTTAGAGCTGCCAGGCAGGAGGTCGAGAGGAAGACCAAAGAGGGACATGAAGGTTGTCGGTCTGAGACAAGAGGATGCAGGGGATAGGGCTAGATGGAGGCAGATGATTCGCTGTGGTGACCCCTGAAGGGAACAGCCGAAAGGAAAAGAAGAAGAGATCCATTCTCATATCCGTATCCATATTCCATAAACAACAATGACAAAAACATTTTTGTATTCACCTCTCTTCTTTTTGTCCCATAGAGCCATGCTGTCTCCCATGTATGCAGACAGCTCCGTCATCATGGAGAGAGCGCCATCCTTGCGGAAGGGTGGGAGAGTGCAGCCACAGGGCCACAAACTGCGCTGTCATCCTCCTACCAGCGGGAGCAGTGTTTGCGCCAACCCCACCTACTATCATACTGTGTATGACATGAGTGATGAAGCATGCCAGGTTGACTCCTTTGACTATAGCAAAACGAATGGGGGGGAAACCGTGGTGTCGGATGGGACACTTTACTCTTTGATGCCCAGTGACTCTCTGGTTCCACCTGTCAGAAGGAGAGGAGGCCTAGTGGACCACCGTGATGTCATCAAAGCCCACCAATCCCATAAATTGCAGAGCACTCCACAAGCCCGGCGAAAACAGTGGGAGTGAGTATTAAAGAATCTGTTACTTTTTAAAATGTCTTGGGTTTGATGACTGTGAGGCTGTGAACTAGAAAAAAGTCCATCAAAAAGCACCAATCACGTGTTTTGGCATGTTTAGTCATTTGATGACATTTAAGATTACTGTAATTTTGCGCAAGTAGTTTAATGTCAATGCTAGTTCTATGAATTGAAATGATCAACAGCATGACCATGTTTCATATGAAATGTCAATAATGATCCACATTTCGATGATGAAATACACCCACACCATCATCTTTTATTATTATTACTTTATCTAGGTAGGTTATTTTGTTTGTTTTTTTGTCTTACTTTTGTAATTTGGTTGATAGATTGTACAAAATCCATTTGAGACCTAGTTTGTTTCCATGCCTCCTCTAAAGCTTCCAGGGAGCATGTCTTCTCAGACTCACTCCAAATATGCATCTCCTAACATATCTCTGAGAATAAATAAAGGGCAGGTCATGTAGGTATGTGTGTGGAGAGGATGTGTATGTTAGAGCCACTTTGATGGACACATAGATGGACATAGTGATGGCACCTGCTTCATTTGGACCCTGTGTGTGCTGTTGTGCCTGACAGCAGTTAGTGAATGTGAAAACCATGAGCTCTAGTGGAAACATTGCTTGAAAATCTGCAATGGAAAGAGAACAAACTCAGACTAAGATGGAAACATTAATAATTCAATTCAATTCACATTTATTTGTATGGCGCTTTTCACAATACATATAGTTTCAAAGCAGCTTCACAGAAAATAAGTTAATAAAGGCCTTCTGAAGCAAAGTGGCGCGTTTTTGTAAGAAAAATATCCATATTTAAAACTTTATGGACTAAAGTAAATAACTTCCGGCAGAAAGCCTTACGCAATTCGTTTTTTCCTATCACTTTTATTGATGTTTTTGAAAGAAGTCTCTTATGCTCATCAAGCCTGCATTTATTTGATCAAAAATACAGAAACAAATTTAATATTGTGAAATATTATTACAATTTAAAATAATGGTTTTCTATTTTAATATACTTAAAAAAATTTATTTATTCCTGAGATGCAAAGCTGAATTTTCATCAGCCATTACTCCAGTCTTCAGCGTCACATGATTCTTCAGTAATCATTCTAATATGCTGATTTATTATCAACGTTGGAAATAGTTCTGCTGTTTAATATTTTTTTTATAACCTGTGATACCTTTTCCAGGATCCTTTGATTAATTAAAAAAGAGCATTTATTTAAAATAAAAATATTTTTTTAACAATATACACTACCGTTCAAAATTTCTTTCAAAACAAAACAAAACGAAATTAATACTTTTATTTAAAATGATAAAAAGTGATAGCTAAGATTGATATTGTTAGAAAAGATTTCTATTTTGGAAAAAATGCTATTCTTTTTAACTGTTTATTCATCAATGAATCCTGAAAAAAGTATCACAGGTTCCAAAAAATATTAAGCAGCACAACTGTTTCTAACATTGATAATAACTGAGTATCAAATCAGCATATTAGAATGATTTCTAAAGGATCATGTGACTGAAGACTGGAGTAATGATGCTGAAAATGTAGCTTTGTAAGCACAGGAATACATACAATTTTAAAGTACATAAAAATAGAAAATAAATGCAGGCTTGATGAGCATAAGAGACTTCTTTCAAAAACATTAAAATAGCAAAATAGTTTCCAAACTTTTGTTTGCTATATGCAGTGAATGGCTATAAATTACACATTTAAAGTTGTTTCTGGAAATAGGAGGAAATAATATTACCTAAATATATATGTTATTTTCCACCGTGACATTTTTAGCACAAAAACTTGTCATCGGCTGCAGGTCTCTGGTGTGTAGAAGAGTATGTCTTTGTTTCTGTGTTTTGCGTCACGGTGGGACTGCTTAAAAATGAACACAGAGTGGCAGTGCAATCCAGTCACGATTTCTGTTGCGCTTTAGGGGTGAGGAGGCTTCCACTCTCATTCCTCACCCACACATTCTGGCAGCTGAAGCAGCGGGGAGACGTGAGATAACAGGTTACTGACAGAAAATGCAATCTCAACTCATTTCTCTCACTCTTTTCCCCTCGCTCTCTTCTCTCTCACTTTGTCTTTGTTGTCTTTGGTCTGGGTGTTATCAGCTGTAACTAAATATGGGCCCAGGGAGTCTGTCACACTGCAGAGTGCTAGAGAAATGCACAAACAAACACTCGCATGCACAAGATGCACCACTTAACCCTCAAGCTATGCAACAGATATGTTGCAGACATTGAAAATCTTCATGTAATCTTTCATGTGAGTCTCATGTGATGTTCTTGTGTCTGTTGAAGCACAAGTTGTTGAATTATTACAGCTGAGCCCTGAAATTTGAAGCCTTTTCATTTGTGGTGTCATATTCTCTAAATATACAAAAAAAACATATTTTCGAGAGTATACTCTCTTTCTTTCTTTCTCTCTTCCCCACTCTTTCTCTTTTTCCTCTGCCTTGTGCTCTTTGTTTTACATAAACACGGGGTACGTCTCTCACACACTCTCAATTAGAGCAGTGCTATATTAAAACAGCCTCTTAAATAGATTTAAAAAAAACCGTTGTGTCTTTTAGCTGTGTATTGCATCTCTTCTCCATACCTTCATCTGTGTCCCACATACCTCCCCCTTCTGTGCTGTAGATTGCTTCACTTCATATTTCAGTGGTCTAGGTTTAGAATGCGAGAGGCTGAAAATCAAAACACATGACCGTCAGGCTTTGGAGTAGTTACATATAGACTTGTACACACACACAGACAGAGTCTTATACAGAGACACCTGGCAGCAAGTATGGATAGATCAGCAGCAGTGTGACAAGGGGGCAGCTTTCGAGCGGACGCTTCCACAGTTTTTGTTGGCAAGACAGACTGAAGCTACATAAATAGGGTAGCCGTGCTATTTTTAGAACCCATAAAACTGGCTTTTTAGCATCTCCAAGGCCGCAATGAATTAAAGCGTTGATTTAAGACAGAGAGATTGGAATGATTTGTGGAATATGACGTTACAGTTGTGAGGGTGCTTGATGGTTCAATGTCATCTAGAATGATTTTGGCAGCTGGCAGCTGCAGTCCCTTTCCCAAAAACTGAGAGGATGCCAACAGATGCAAATGTACAGACTTCCTGATTAGCCTCTGCAAATAGTTTCCATGTTGATTTATACCAGTGGCGAGGGCATAAATTTCCAAGTGAGTGGACCGTGGTAAAATGTTATGGATTTTATGATTTTATGATGGATATTCCTTAGCCGTATCCACCTTATTCCTACGCCCCATGACTCTTTGCGCAAATTATGGGTTTAACTTCCATTAATCAGTGAAAGTTTTTTTTTTAAAACTGGGAACAATGAGATGACATTATTCTACTCATCCTTCAACCATCGAACATTAAAAGAACATTTAAAAGTGTTAAACATCAACAAGGTACTTCCAACAGACCATGAATAACCCAAATAGCGCGATTCTTTCCACAGCACTAACGGACAGATTAAATATCACTGTCGTAATATACACCGATCAGGCATAACAATTATGACAATATTGTGTTGGTCCCCCTTTTGCTGCCAAAACAGCACTGACCTGTCGAGGCATGGACTCCACTAGACCCCTGAAGGTGTGCTGTGGTATCTGGCACCAAGATGTTAAGCAGCAGATCCTTTAAGTCCTGTAAGTTGCGAGGTGGGATCTCCATGGATCGGACTTGTTTTTTTTTCAGCACATCCCACAGATACTCGACTGGATTGAGATCTGTCAACACCTCAAACTCGTTGTTGTGAGGAAAAATGCAGCGACTGAAAGGAGCTCTTGCCATATTACAGTTTTTTCCAACTGCTTACACACAAAATCTGTTCATGTCACACAATTTTCGAAACCCCTCACCCAAAGTGCAAAACTACACACCAAATTTTCAAAACCATAAGCTATTTCTCAGCCTTTGACTCAGTTTTCAATTGCATAAAACACTTTTTCCAAAACATTGCACACTTATCACTACCTAAAACACAAAAATCTAACCGGAAGTGACTTGCTTTGATTTTCCAAACACAACCAATCAAAATGCTAAACTTATTCGGTCACACACTCCTCACATGTTTACATATGTATATGGTTTTGTTGTATGCTACTGTATACAACAGTAATGTTTGACCTAATAAATATTTTCTGTTTCTACATTGCATTGGTGTTTACAGTGTACTTGTTACCCCTCTCAGCAGATTACTTTCACTGTAGAACATTGCATTGAAATTTAGATATAAGCCTGTGAAAGACCAAAGAGCTTTAGATTTAGAACAACAGTGTGTACATGGTATATCCAAAAATTTACTATTATGAAAGAAGTGTTTGCCATTTGATGCAAATGCTTCATTCTGACATGCGTTTATGGCATTTTGAATGCAGTGTTACATTTTGAAGGAGATGTGAGGCATTTTGTATTTTGTGTGTGCAGTTTTGGGAATTGTGTGTAGAGTTTTGAAAAAAGGAGACATGGTTTTGAAAACGTGTGTAAGCAGTTGGAAAAAACTGTATTGTTATAACATGTCACGTTAAAATACCAAGCGTTACGTTATGTACGTCATGATGTCTGAAAATAAAACATAATTCAGCTAAAGTGACGGATAAGCTTTATTTGTAGGGCAACCAATTTAAAATGATTACTTTCAGTCTTTTTGAATGAAAGTTCCCCAAACCTTAAGTGCCGCCCATAATTCAAAATGCACTATTAAGTTGCACATTTACTTTAATACCGCTCAAAAGTTTGGGGTTGGTAAGATTTAAAAAAAAAAAAAAAGAATGTTTGTCAAATAATCAATGACTTTGCTCTCATTTTTGATCGAATAGAATAGAAGTATAATTTCTTTCAAAAATAATAAATAAATAATACTGACTACAAACTTTTGAATGGTTGTTTTTCTTGTGTTTGATATGCGACATGTTGATATGGTGACACTGGTGAGAAACGCTTTAAAAGGTCTGCATTAGATGACAACATATCAAACCAAGTGGCAACTGCAAACACATTTTTAATGTAACCAATTGGTTCCAGTGGGATTATTAGTGGATGCATATGCAGTTCCCTTAAAATAAGGAGGTTTTTTTTGCATAGCACTTGTAGATTTGAGCTAAAGATTGAGAAAGAACAGAATTAATTAGTTTAAATTAAATAATAGGAGAGGTTTTTGTGACATACAAAGAGAAAAGGATTCACAATGGGATTCCAGCCATGAGATTAAACATCAGAGTTTTTTGTGCTTTTTTTCAGGGGGTTTTGTTTTAGGGTGGGCAATTTTTTTAATTTTTTTATAAGGAAGTCACATTTGAAGAGCTTTATATTATCTATATCACAATACGTGTATTCAAAGTTTTTTTTTTTTATTCGCAGAGGCAGCATAAACCTGTGCATTAATCACAGTTGTGGAAAAAATAAATAGATTGAAAGTTAATTGTTGATTTTCATGCACAGTTGAGAAAAGACGATATGCAGAGCAAGATTTAAAGCAACGCTAGGTAACTTTTGGCGCTCTAGCTAAATTAAAGACAAACAGAACTGCATGCGTCTTGCGGAAGAGCTACTTCTCTCTGTTTATGTCTATGGCGAGTCACGCAGTCGCAGGTACTGGGCTACTCCGCAGCGGTGCCGACCCAAACCGGAATAAAATAGTCCGAAAATAAACACTTAGTGTTTACAAGTGTGCCGGAGTGATTCGGGATAAGACAAAAACACGGTTTGGAAAATGGAATCATGATGTACCCACTCATATAAATTTTATACATTTTGAGCACAAAAAAGTTGCATAGTGTTGCTTTAAGGCATGTTTTATGATAGCAATCAGATATTATTTTTTAAATGTTTTATTCACAAGCTTAAACAATAATGCATAGTTTTAAGACTGGCCAGTAAGAGCAAAACAAATGTCTGTACAAGGAATAAGAAGTACATGGTTTCTGGAAGAGTTAGGCAAAGAGAATAGAAAATATCATTATCTTCATATAAAAACAAAGTCAATGAAAAGTTCCCACCATGATAAACAGTGTAAGAAAAAAAGAAACATTGTAGACTATATTTAGTCCATGTGAGAGGGTGGACTGATCAATAGATGAACATCACCTAAAGAAATTATAAAATGGAAAGTAACGGAATGTAATATGAAGCAAGTAAGAGGAGGTGTGAAACGGGAGACAGATTGAACATTAAGACCAATGAAAACAAACGGCAAGACAGCTGTGTGTCCTCTTAAACACTGAGCTTTTTTCTTCGGTTATTTTCTAACTTAGCCTTCATCTTGCCCTCCATCCCTCCTTTCTTTTTCCTTTGGTCCCCCTTTCCAACTCTCTTCTCTTATCTTCTTTTTATCTTGCATCAATCTGGCTGATTGCCATGCGTTGCAGACCTGTTCCAGACAGAGGCGTCCCTTAGGACCCAGTTTCTCCAATGTCTGTGTGCGTGTGTATATTGATTGCTTTCTGTGTGTGGTTGGGAAATCGTAATTCCTGACGTGTTTCTTGTTGTTATTGAACTTTCAAATACACCTCAGCAGTTTTCATGCAACTCTGCTTGAAACAAAACAAAAAAATTCATGTCTCTGCATTAAATTCATTACTCTATATAATTACTTGGCTGGGTCCGAATAGTGCGCAAATGCATTACGTCAATTTAGGCATCTGTGTCGTAAACCAGCTCACTGTCTGGTTTTCAGGCACAATTTATTGAGCCTGGGATCCTGTCAAACCAAAGTGTTCTCCCAGCCTGAGACTGCACCTCCTGCATCTCAATTATGCATTTGTGCCATACTGTCTTCCTCGATGAAATCTCAGAGGTTTGTGGTGTGTGTTTGTGAGAAAGAAAGCAGAACTCTTTGACAGTGTGATCCTAGGTATGATTTGGTTTGTCTTGACCAAATTACCATGTCTGAACTGAATTGACCAAATGACCATCATAATCAGAGGTTCAGTTGTAAAGGATATAGTCGCCAAATAATGAAAATTTTGTCTTCGGGTACCCATCATCATGTTGTTCTTTCTTTGTTCTGCAGGAAACCAAAGAAGAGACTAAAGGGATAGTTCACCCAAAAATGAAAATTTGCCCACGATTTACTCACCCTCAAGTCATCCTAGCTGTATATGACATTCTTCTTTCAGACGAATAAAATCGGAGTTATATGAAAAAAAAGTCCAAGCTAATCAAAGCATTATAATAGCAGTAATAGTTGCTCTGTTTTTGTAGTCCATTAAAAATGCACCTGTCTGTCGAACAACGTGCTCCACGCGGCTCCTGGGTGTTAAAGGGATAGTTCACCCAAAAACGAAAATTTGATGTTTTTCTACTTACCCCTAAAGCATCCAAGATGTAGGTGTCTTCGTTTCTTCAGTAGAACACAAATGAAGATTTTTAACTCCAACCGTTGCTGTGTGTCACTCATATAATGCTTGTCAATGGGGTCGAATTCTATTAGAGTAAAAAAAACATGGACAGACAACTTCAAATTAAACCCCGCGGCTCGTGACGACACATCGATGTCTTAAGACACGAAACGATCGGTTTCTGAGAGAAACCGAACGGTATTTATGCAAATATATCACCTCATATCAGACGAACGCTTCAGCTCTGGAGACTGCCATCACTTCCCGTAGGTGAGGTCAAAATTCTGGCCGGGTCATAGATATGTATATGTAGATTCCTCATTCGAGCGATCCACGCCATGATCCACGCAGGCACTAATGAGGTCTCTATGTATATATCTATGACCCGGCCAGAATTTTGACCTCACACACGGGAAGTGATGGCAGTCTGCAGAGCTGAAGCGTTCCTCTGATATGAGGTGATATATTTGCATAAATACCGTTGGGTTTCTCTCAGTGTCTTAAGACATCGATGTGTCGTCACGAGCCGCAGGGTTTAATTTGAAGTTGTCTGTCCATGTTTTTTTTACTCTAATAGAATTAGACCCCATCGACAAGCATTATATGAGTGACACACAGCAACGGTTGGAGTTAAAAATCTTCATTTGTGTTCTACTGAAGAAACGAAGACACCTACATCTTGGATGCCTTGGGGGTAAGCAGAAAAACATCAAATTTTCGTTTTTGGGTGAACTATCCCTTTAATAAAGGCCTTCTGAAGCGAATCGATGCATTTGTCTAAGAAAAATATCCATATTTAACATGTTACAAACATAGACTGTAAAAAAATATGGACATAGTGTCCGTGGCGTCACCCATAGGATTCTGATGAGCAGTTTTGAAGCGTAAAGTAGGGACGAGCTGGCCGTTGCATTCTTGGCAGCGCGTCATCGTGCGTCACTCCCGTATAACAGAAAATGGGCAAAAAGGCAGGACGTAGGCAGAGCTGAAGTGACGCGATGACTAACAGACAGCAGATAAATGGCTATCCACCTGTCACTTGAAGTGGCCACGCCCTTAATTATGCAGAACTTTGAAGGCTTTATATAATGTAAACGAATGAGTTACAAAAAAATTCACCCCCCTCACAGTTGTCATGAAGGGCAAAATTAGCCGTATAGACCAAAACCACAATTTGTACCAGGCTGTTAGTTTTATTCTGCTGTTAAGTTGGCCATTTTAACATGGGGCTCAATGAGATTCTGCTCCCTTCTGGAGCCTGTCCCTAGTGGCCAGTCGATGAATTGCAGTTTACGTCACTTCCGTATTGGCTTCAAGAGAAACTGTGGGAGGTTGCCGCTTGGCTATAAAGTAAAGTTTCGGCCGACTGCCTTCCATATTCAAGTGAAGTTTTATTAACTAATTTCGGGAGGAGCACGTCCAGATAATTAAACCTATCTAAACAATGGAGCACGTCAGATAATGTAACCTAATCAAACCCAAGTGGAGCACGTCCAGATAATTCAAACCTAATTAAACACGAGTGGAGCATACTAAACTAATCAATTCAATCAACAACAGGAGGAGTGTTTATATACAGCTGACTCGCCTTCCTTTCGTTGACAGTTTCTTAGCATCCCTCCACCACCCCATCTCCTCACTTTGATTTAACAAAAACTCTTATTAGACGTCAACACAATCTATAATGCAATACAGTCTAGTTCTAGACTAATCCCTAGGGGGGTACTCTGGGTTCGGGCAAAATTCCGAGCCCGGAGCCCTCCCCCGGATAGGACGCCAAATACGCATAATCTTTACTCCATTTAATTTGATGTAAGTGTGAACTCAGGAATTTATAGAAAAAGTGTTGAAAGTACCTCTGCTGATCGAAAGACTAACGCGACCAGGTACGCTCGTCATACAGATGTTGAATTGCGAGAAGGAACTTTCAACACTTTTCCACGGAAGGCGTTCGGCTGGAACTCTACTTGATAAAGTTTAAAATATGGATATTTTTCTTACACAAACGCATCGATTCGCTTCAGAAGATTGCTGTTATTCAATCTAATCCCAAATATTTTAGGTAACTGCAATAATTGTGCAGTTTAAATTTCAATCACATTTTGCCATGTAAACAAGGTATTATATTATATTTTTATAAATAATTATTAATATAAATATTAACTTTCACAGCATTAAAGTTTATCTTGTGGGCCTATTTTATTATAGTTATTATTATATTATATACGATTCCAAGTAAAAAATAATGTGGCAGGCTTACACTGTAAGTGACATGAGCAAAACAGATTTAAATTGTCAATCGCAATTATTTTTATGACAATTAATCATCAGCACAAAATTCATCATTGTGACAGGCCTACATACAATGAAGGTCAAAATGGTCCAATGTTGTTTTGATTGAACTTTGTTTTTGGTTGAACTCCATTGACAAGGTGAAGGAAAAGGCAAATGTTTTGTGTTCACCCAAGAATCTTTGCATTTGCTCACAAAATGTTTGCGTTCCCCAAGAAACTTTCCGTTCACTCGCAAAATATTTTGTGACAAACAAACACGTTTCTCAGGGGAACACAAAAACATTGAAATCTATTTTTTTATCTTTATTTTTTCCATGACCATGTCACTTCAGCAGCTCCATATACACCAGTTCAGAAACATTCTTCAAAAATATATTCTTGTGCAGTTCATCTTTTGTAGTTCATGAAAGTGGACTCAGTTGTGAAAATAGATCAAATTCTACCTATGTTTGTGTATCTTTCTGTGTATCTCTTGTTATTCATGTCTGTAGGGCTGAACTCACCTTATTTTATCTCTCCGTCCTCTGTCGTTTCTCTGAGCCATTTAGATGCTAATGCAGCCAGTGAGCCCATTCCATCTGCTGCTGGCCCAAAGGTCACAGCAGGGGCAGCTAAAATCTACTCTGGGGGGCTGGACAGTCTGACCCTTGTTCACACCCATTCAGGCTTCCTTTTCTCACAGACTAATAACAAATATGACACAATACACACATGATTATGTTTTATGGGGTGTGTAAAACAGGCTGCTGAAGGTAAATATGAGTGTTATTTACAGTGCATGTACACGTATTTTCTCATAAAACAAACACTCAGTATACCTTTCATGTCAAATGCTTCCACATCACTCCGAACTGTATTGCTTTTTTTCAGGTGTCAAATAAAATACAGATAGCCATTGTCATATATTTATGTTAGCAAATAATACTATACAGTATGTGTAGTTGAGGATGTTAAAGCCAAAAAATCTGGCTAAACAGTTCTTACTAAAAACAAGAGCACTATCATTGAGCAAGTCAGACAAAGAGAGTTTAATTCAGGTAAAGAAGTGCTGGAAGACTAACACGCTCACAGCAATATTCACAATGGATATTACGCCATAAATAATTTCTTTATGACAGTGCTTTACTTCCCTCTCATATTCAGAGACTGAATTTCCTTCGTTCATATGTCACGATTTGTCTAGATCCTTGCCGATTTCACGGCAAGACAAGACAAGATTTTATGATTTAACTTCAAAACCATAAGTAAGTCAAAGATATTTATTGGAGATATTACAGTATAAGAATTATTTATACACAGCTTCAAGAACAAGCTGGCATGCCTTTCTAAAATGTTAGAGTTACCGCCCTCTCCTGGGCAAAATATTCAACTGCATTGTAACTATGAACGATTTATTAGCTTCCAAGAGGGTGTGTGTGTGTGTGTGTGTCTGGATATATATTTTTTGTCATAATTTTTGTGGAAATTTTTCATGTTCACCAAAGGTATTTTGCTGTCTTTAAAGTAAAAGACACATTAAATGGGCATTAAAAAAAGTAGCCAGACAATGTTGAGAGTAAAAAAAAAAAAAAAATGTATATATATATATATATATATATATATATATATATATATATATATATATATATATATATATATATATATATATATATATATATATATATATATATATATATATATATATATATATACATACATACATACATACATACATACATACATACATACATACATACATACATACATACATACATACATACATACATACATACATACATACATACATACATACATACATACATACATACATACACTCACCTAAAGGATTATTAGGAACACCATACTAATACTGAGTTTGACCCCCTTTCGCCTTCAGAACTGCTTTAATTCTAAAATAAGATATTTATTACTTGTTCAGAGAAAGCAAGAACATAAAAAAGGTAGGGATAAAAAAACAGCACGTATTGTACTATAGGCTGCTGCAAATACACCCTAAACTGTGAGATTTTGCGTAAGTGTGTAACACAGATGAATGCGTTTAGCAAGACACTGTATTAAGTCTCGTATTTGCATAACATTTTATTTCAGGGTGAGTGAGACAGAAAGGGCATGTGTGCCAGGGAGAGTGTGTTTGTCTTGTGCAGAAGACTACGAGACTGATGATGAAACAACTAGTTAAGTCTCTTTTACCACACACACACACACAAATCAGCTTTTATGCCTTCCATAGTAAATTGCACTACTACTGACTCACATATATGTGTCCCATTGAAGAAAGGAAATCATACACTCACCTAAAGGATTATTAGGAACACCATACTATTACTGTGTTTGACCCCCTTTCGCCTTCAGAACTGCCTTAATTCTACGTGGCATTGATTCAACAAGGTGCTGAAAGCATTCTTTAGAAATGTTGGCCCATATTGATAGGATAGCA
Organism: Gobio gobio; assembly: GCF_949357685.1. Taxonomy (NCBI): domain Eukaryota; kingdom Metazoa; phylum Chordata; class Actinopteri; order Cypriniformes; family Gobionidae; genus Gobio; species Gobio gobio. The sequence goes on from NC_137112.1 coordinate 38,298,074, forward strand.
TCTTGCAGTTGATGGAGATTTGTGGGATGCACATCCAGGGCACGAAGCTCCCGTTCCACCACATCCCAAAGATGCTCTATTGGGTTGAGATCTGGTGACTGTGGGGGCCATTTTAGTACAGTGAACTCATTGTCATGTTCAAGAAACCAATTTGAAATGATTCGAGCTTTGTGACATGGTGCATTATCCTGCTGGAAGTAGCCATCAGAGGATGGGGACATGGTGGTCATAAAGGGATGGACATGGTCAGAAACAATGCTCAGGTAGGCCGTGGCATTTAAACGATGCCCAATTGGCACTAAGGGGACTATAGTGTGCCAAGAAAACATCCCCCACACCATTACACCACCACCACCAGCCTGCACAGTGGTAACAAGGCATGATGGATCCATGTTCTCATTCTGTTTAAGCCAAATTCTGACTCTACCATCTGAATGTCTCAACAGAAATCGAGACTCATCAAATCAGGCAACATTTTTCCAGTCTTCAACTGTCCAATTTTGGTGAGCTTGTGCAAATTATAGCCTCTTTTTCCTATTTGTAGTGGAGATGAGTGGTACCCGGTGGGGTCTTCTGCTGTTGTAGCCCATCTGCCTCAAGATTGTGCGTGTTGTGACTTCACAAATGCTTTTCTGCATACCTCGGTTGTAACGAGTGGTTATTTCAGTCAAAGTTGCTCTTCTATCAGCTTGAATCAGTCGGCCCATTCTCCTCTGACCTCTAGCATCAAGTCAAGTCAAGTCAAGTCAACTTTATTTATATAGCGCTTTTCACAAAGTAGATTGTTTCAAAGCAGCTTTACAGTGTTAAACAGGAAAATAATGCAGCATAATTTTATTCAGCCGCATAGCCACTCCGGAAAAAACGCTGATGTCATCAGCCCATCTCAACCATCACACAGCGACAGTGTGGGCTTTAGATCAATAATTCGATCAGTAATTTAGTTTAAATGGTTAATTTAATTTATTATTTAGATTTATTTCGATGTTTATTTGAAAAATTTAGTTCAACAATCAACAAGGCATTTTCGCCCACAGGACTGCCGGATACTGGATGTTTTTCCCTTTTCACACCATTCTTTGTAAACCCTAGAAATGGTTGTGCGTGAAAATCCCAGTAACTGAGCAGATTGTGAAATACTCAGACCGGCCCGTCTGGCACCAACAACTATGCCAGGCTCAAAATTGCTTAAATCACCTTTCTTTCCCATTCTGACATTCAGTTTGGAGTTCAGGAGATTGTCTTGACCAGGACCACACCCCTAAATGCATTGAAGCAACTGCCATGTGATTGGTTGATTAGATAATTGCATTAATGAGAAAATTAACAGGTGTTCCTAATAATCCTTTAGGTGAGTGTATATATACATACACAGTTTCACATTTATTTCAAATATTAAGCAGCACAATTGTTTTTAGCATTGATAATAATAATAAATGTTCCTTTAAATTATCTGACATTGAAGACTGGAGTAATGGTTGCTGAAAATTCATCTTTGCCATCACAGGAATAAATTACATTTTAGAAATATATTAAAATAGAAACCAGTTATTTTGAATCGTCACAATATTACTGTTTTTTTTTTTTTTTTTGGATGGACCCTAAAGTTTTGAATGGTTGTTTATCATTTTAGATTTATTTTATATTCTTCATAATCTTATATGTGTAGATGATATATAAAATGTGTAGAAGATGTATGTACTGTTTGAATTTAGTGACTCATGTAATTATGAACTCACATAATACTTTTTGCTTTTTCTGTTAATATATACACCATGGGTGTTGTGAATTTAATGGGTGTTGTACATTTACCCTCATTGTATTTGACTCGATTAAGTTATACATTTGATTAGCATTGTTATTTGCTGTTGACAAGACAAAATGATGTTTGAGGCAAATTTAAAAGCATTAAACTTGACATTTATTAAAAAACCACAAACTTACCTCCCACAAGATGTAAAGTAGGTGAAGCTGTGAAACCTAGTTAAATGTTTTGCCTGCTCTTCCAATATCAGACACATGGTGGCACTGCAGGACAGTCCTGTTAGATTTCTGCAGCCCCACCTACTGTTTTGTCACCCTGTAATCACCCACAGCTGAGGGGATCTCCCATCTTGAAACACTCAAGCACTTGCTCTTCTTCGTCTCTCGCCCACTCTCTTGCTCTAAGCCTCGACACATAACATTGTGATGATCATTACAGCAGTAGTGTTACAACTTATTTTGACAGGCTCTTGATTGAATGGATTTAATCAGTATGATTGCCATGTGCCTGTGCCTGAATTCTCTCAGATCACTATGCTGTTGCTGTGAAAGCAGTAAAAGGCTGAGAAAACCTGATCCACCATTAGAAAGGACTTCACTAACATTTTATGTCACTCTTGTTGTGAATAAGCTGCTCACCCTCATGCCGTTTCAAACCTGGATGGATAACTTATTTCCTTCTGTGGAACACAAAAGGAGACGTTTAGCATAGGTGACCCTGGACGACAAAACCAGTCACGCGTCTCACGGATATAGGCTATTTGTGGCAATAGCCAACAATACATTGTATGGGTCAAAAATATAGATTTTTCTTTTATGACAAAAATCATTAGGATATTAAGTAAAGATCATGTTCCATGAAGATATTTAGTTAATTTCCTACCGTAAATATATAAAAAAATATTAGTAGTAGTAGCTAATATGCGTTGCTAAGGACTTAATTTATACAACTTTAAATGTGATTTTCTCAAGATTTTGACTTTTTTGCACCTTCAGATTCCAGAATTTCAAATAGGTGTATCTCGGCCTTATATTGTCCTATCCTAACAAACCATACATCTATAGAAAGCTTATTTATTCACTTAAAATGTACCCTTATGGCTGGTTTTGTGGTCCAGGGTCACATACCTGAGCTGCTGTTTTTCATTGAATGAAAGTTGGTGGTGACTAGGTGCTGTCAAGCTCTAAAAAGACCAAAAGAAAAGCTTCATAAATGTAGTTTTTAAGACATGTGCACTACTTAAACCATGTCATAACTTTGACTTGAAATTAAAGGTATTTACAGAAAACCTTGCATGGCAGCTGTGACTACGGTGGCCCAGTAGTGCACAACACAATGAAATTGAAAAAGCATACATAAGTTCACAACACAACGAAATCAAGCCACAACACAACAAGCTGTCCAAGCATGCCAATTCCACCAAGTGGTTGAAACGTATAATTGTATTAATTAAGATTACTTGTAACGTTTAAAAACAGACATGTTAAAATTCCATAGCTTGATTGTATTGGTAAAACTGACATGGGAATTTGAACATTAATTTTTTTTTTTAATTAATACAAATTATACGTTTCAACCACTTGGTGGAATTGGCAGACGTTCCCTATAGGCATCATGCGCCGTGGTAGCGGGTAAAGGTGTTCTCTGGGATTTTGAATTGATATTTCATGTCGATAAACACTTGAAACTGATGTTAGAGTTTATATATTTGTAAGACTGGAATCTATAGAACAAAGGCAAGGAAAACTAACTTTACCGCAGCCCCTAGTGGTCGGGAGCATTTCCGTTGTGTTGTGGCTTGTGTCTGTTGTGTTGTGGCCTTTTCGTTATTTTGTGGCTTGTTTCCGTTGTGTTGTGGCTTTTTCGTTGTGTTGTGGCTTTTTTGTTGTGTTGTGGCCTTTTCATTGTGTTGTGGCTTTTTCATTGTGTTGTGGCTTTTTCGTTGTGTTGTGGCTTTTTCATTGTGTTGTGGCTTTTCCGTTGTGTTGTGGCCTTTTCGTTTTGTTGTGGCTTTTTCATTGTGTTGTGGCTTTTCCGTTGTGTTGTGGCCTTTTCATTGTGTTGTGGCTTGTTTTCATTGTGTTGTGGCTTTTTCGTTGTGTTGTGGCTTTTTCATTGTGTTGTGGCTTTTCCGTTGTGTTGTGGCCTTTTCATTGTGTTGTGGCTTGTTTTCATTGTGTTGTGGCTTTTCCGTTGTGTTGTGGCTTTTTCGTTGTGTTGTGGCTTGTTTCCGTTGTGTTGTGGCTTTTTCGTTGTGTTGTGGCTTGTTTCCGTTGTGTTGTGACGTTTTCATTGTGTTGTGGCTTTTTCGTTGTGTTGTGGCTTTTTCATTGTGTTGTGGCTTTTCCGTTGTGTTGTGGCCTTTTCGTTGTGTTGTGGCTTGTTTTCGTTGTGTTGTGGCTTTCTTTGTGTTGTGGCTTTTCCGTTGTGTTGTGGCCTTTTCGTTGTGTTGTGGCTTGTTTTCGTTGTGTTGTGGCTTTTTCGTTGTGTTGTGGCTTTTTCTTTGTGTTGTGGCTTGTTTCCATTGTGTTGTGGCTTTTTCGTTGTGTTGTGGCTTTTCCGTTGTGTTGTGGCTTTTCCGTTGTGTTGTGGCTTGTTTCTGTTGTGTTGTGGCTTTTCCGTTGTGTTGTGGCTTCATCGTTGTGTTGTGGCTTTTCCGTTGTGTTGTGGCTTGTTTCTGTTGTTGTTGTGGCTTTTTCGTTGTGTTGTGGCTTTTCCGTTGTGTTGTGGCTTGTTTCTGTTGTGTTGTGGCTTTTTCGTTGTGTTGTGGCTTCATCGTTGTGTTGTGGCTTTTCCGTTGTGTTGTGGCTTGTTTCTGTTGTGTTGTGGCTTTTTCGTTGTGTTGTGGCTTTTCCGTTGTGTTGTGGCTTGTTTCTGTTGTGTTGTGGCTTTTTCGTTGTGTTGTGGCTTCATCGTTGTGTTGTGGCTTGTTTTCGTTGTGTTGTGGCTTTTTCTTTGTGTTGTGGCCAGGGCTTAAAAACGGGGAAAAAAATCAATCGGTTCACTCCGAGCAGAATCGATATTATAGCGCTTCCGTTTTTGCGTTCCTCAATAAACATTACTGTTCCGAAAACGGTTTGATTTAAAAAAATACCGGTTAATAACGCTATTTTAATTTAGCCTATACTTTAAACAAATATGTATAAATAGACTTATTTTCACTCAATAATAATATAACGCATGGTAATTAAACTTGAATATTTATTTCATAACATTTTTAAAACCACAACAGAAATACATGCATTAATTACAAAGCATCAGAGGTGGAAAGAGTAACAAAATATTCTACTCAAGTAAAAGTACTATTACTTCAATTAAATTTTACTTTAGTAGAAGTAAAAGTACTTGTCTAAAAATGTACTCAAGTAAAAGTAAAAAGTAGTTCATTTAAAATGTACTCAGAGTAAAAGTTACTGAGTTACTTTTTTTAACAGCGGGGTGGGGGACTCTCCTGTGTAGGGTTGTAATAGAATGAGATTTTCACGATATGAAAACATCAGTTTCACAGCATCACGGTATTAATTATTTAATAAATAAACTGTATTATTCAATTATGGTTATTATTATCACCAGTTAAAATGGCATTAAATTAATGAAAACTGATTTTTTTTTTTTGGTTGAACAAATGCTTTATTATAACAAACTTGAAACCATTTTTAAAAGACATTTTTTTAATAAAAATTTCAATAAAACATGTCTAATGAACTAAATCAATTATTATGAATTAGATTAACAACTTTAAGAATAATAGAGTCCTAAGAAATTTTTCTTTTTATGATTTAATACAAATACATTACCAAAACGGTGGTAATCAAATACTTATCCTTTCATTTTTTGGCGGGCAAAGTGCTGCTGTTTTACTAAATTAAACCATGGATTTAAAAATATATTCTTAAATAATGTTTACATTATTTAATATTATTATTGTTGTTATTATTATTATTATTTTGACAAGTATTCTATAGGCCTACAATAGTAATATATTTCTGTCACAATTTCATCTAGTTAAACCGTTTATTTTGACGGGTTTTAGTGGGGACCTATTTCAGGGAAGATCTGTTTCAGAGTGTATTTGATAATGGCTTTCAATCAAATAAAATGATGAAAATGTTCATTAGGGGGTCTCAGATCAGCTCTGGAAATGTTCATACTGTATGTTCATGCCCAAATATGTTTTTTGAGACGTTGTCACATTAAACACCACGAGCATCGCGTAGGCTACTTAAGTATGTAGGCTAGTAACTTAGACGAAACGGCGCTGCCCATTCACACAGAGACAGAAAAAAGCAGATCATATATTCATATAGCAATGTTTTGAGCTTTAATATTCACAGACCATGTCGCGATTTGATTTATTGTACAGCTCTACTGTCGATTCATTCATCCATCAGTTTGCGTGTTTTACGTGACATCTGCGTTATACTGTAGGTAATTCTGGGATTCCCTCTGCATCACAGAAAACATTCGGCCTTAAGTTATAAACGTACCTTTATCCGCACAGAGGGATGGCGTTCCCGAACATGTTCTATGTGTTTCCTCCTTTGCATCAAATTTTTTTTGCTAATTTGATATCCTCCAGGACAACACCCGGCTATTTTTTGTCTATATCCAAAGTTTTTCCATACTATCCAGGGGTTCACGACGGCGTTTCACTTTCAGCTGCTGGGTCTGACATCTGTCTTGTCCGTCCGTCTCCATCTTTTAGTTATTTTTGCGTTCGTTCTCCCGCCTTCATTTCAATGCAGTCGTTTCCGGATCGCGTTTTCCCCCCTTTGTATTATTTATTTTTACTCTGTAACGGATGTGGTTTAAAATGTAGCGAAGTACAATACTTCAAACAAAACATACTTAAGTAAAAGTAAAATTACATATTTTTAAATCTACTTAAAAAAGTAGAAGTACGCAGAAAAACTACTCAATTACAGTAACGCGAGTAAATGTAATTAGTTCCTTTCCACCTCTGCAAAGCATAAACAGCGGGACAAATATTGACCTGTTTTAATTGAGCGGAAAGTAGCCCTCTTATGCCTAATTCTTTTCAGAAGAGTGATAACATTCTTTGTACATAACTTTTTTTCAACACGACTTGTTTTAAAAATCGCATGAATAAAGAATAAATAAACTGGATAACCATTGCTCTTTTAATGCACTGTCAACTGCTAATTTCAAAGCAAACACTGCGCAACACGTCCTTGCATCACATAATCAAATTCATTCAGCTAATAAAGCTTGATCATTTAATACAATATAATCATTTAATACAATATAACATACCATTTAATACGAAGCATCAACCGTCTATATAGAAAACATTGACCTCTCCTGTATTGGCAATCTGAATGAGTATAGGAAAAATGTTTGATAGATGCTAGTAACCTACTTGGATAGGCTTAAACGGAATCCATAAACTAGCCTAAATCTATTTGAGCTTAAAGTCCGTACTACTTATTTAAACGTTCGAAAAGAATGTCCTCCAATCAGCGGGGAAAGAAATGTACTTGAGGCATGAAAATGCGCGCTCTACACTGACTTGCGTTACGGGTAGATTCATAGATGACTGGTGCGCGGGCATTTCACTCACGCTTGATCCGTCAACGTCACATGCTGTACTACTCTATTAATTATTGGTCACTGCCAAATTAAAATATTAAAGAGAACGATAAAATAACGTTATTAACCGGTTAATGGTCATTTAAAATTAACGTTTCTGTTCAGAACGATTCAAATTGATTTTGATTTCATTTTTGTTTTTGTTCCTCTTAAAATTTCGTTCGTTTCCGGTTTTCGTTTTCGTTCCTTGAACCGGTTCGGAGCCCTTGTTGTGGCTTGTTTCCGTTGTGTTGTGGCTTGTTTCCGTTGTGTTGTGGCTTTTTCGTTGTGTTGTGGCTTGTTTCCGTTGTGTTGTGGCTTTTTCGTTGTGTTGTGGCTTTTTCGTTGTGTTGTGGCTTGTTTCCGTTGTGTTGTGGCTTGTTTCCGTTGTGTTGTGGCTTTTTCGTTGTGTTGTGGCTTGTTTCCGTTGTGTTGTGGCTTGTTTCCGTTGTGTTGTGGCTTGTTTTCGTTGTGTTGTGGCTTTTCTGTTGTGTTGTGGCTTTTCCGTTGTGTTGTGGCTTTTTTGTTGTGTTGTGGCTTTTTTGTTGTGTTGTGGCTTTTTCGTTGTGTTGTGGCTTGTTTCCGTTGTGTTGTGGCTTTTTCATTGTGTTTGGGCTTTTTCGTTGTGTTGTGGCTTTTCCGTTGTGTTGTGACCTTTTCGTTGTGTTGTGGCTTGAATTCGTTGTGTTGTGAACTTATGAATGCTTTTAAAATGTTGTTGTGTAGTGCACTACTGGGCCACTGTAGCATTCACTTTCATTGTAAGAAAGCATTTTGGACATTCTGTTCAATGTCTCCTTTTGTAGGTCATATAAGTTCCAGGCTGAGCAAGCAATGACAGAATGTTCTTCTGCAGAATACAAAAGAGTATATTTTGAAGTACGCTGCGACCATTTAAATAAAAACAAACTAAATGTAACGCTTTTGTTTTCTATAGAAGTTTTAGAACATCATGAGGGTGCCTAAATTATAAAATCAGAAGCACCATTTGGTCATTTTCACCTTTTCCATTCCTCGTTAATTCTAGACCATTATCTCATCAACTGAATTAAGGACCCAAAAACTGCAGCTCTCAGGTTTGTGTTCAATGAAATGCATCAGTTATATACAGTACGTACCGTACCAGCAGCCACCATATCACCAGTGTTCTGTTCTGACTAGCGTCACCGTTAAGTGCTCCAGCCTGTCTGAGTAGCCATGCGTCCCATCGCTCACATGTCTTCTCAGGGTCACTCTCCCTGATTGGCTGGCTGCCAGTTTGAGCTCGGCTCTTTTCTCAATGAAACTCTCAGAGAGTGTGATTTATGCTGTCCTAACGACATGAGTGGAAATGAGATGCAGCAGAGTGCAGATGGCAAATGCACACACACAAAAACAAAAAAGGATATCAAAGTGATAGAAACAAAGAAAATGTTCATAGAAAGGTTCACCCCAAAATAAAACGGTCATTTACTCCAGCTTCCAAACCCATATACACTCACCTAAAGGATTATTAGGAACACCTGTTCAATTTCTCATTAATGCAATTATCTAATCAACCAATCACATGGCAGTTGCTTCAATGCATTTAGGGGTGTGGTCCTGGTCAAGACAATCTCCTGAACTCCAAACTGAATGTCAGAATGGGAAAGAAAGGTGATTTAAGCAATTTTGAGCGTGGCATGGTTGTTGGTGCCAGACGGGCCGGTCTGAGTATTTCACAATCTGCTCAGTTACTGGGATTTTCACGCACAACCATTTCTAGGGTTTACAAAGAATGGTGTGAAAAGGGAAAAACATACAGTATGCGGCAGTCCTGTGGGCGAAAATGCCTTGTTGATGCTAGACTCGGTCAGAGGAGAATGGGCTTTATTATTATATAAAAAAAAACATAATTTAGTGTCATTTAAGTGTTTGTATACGAATCAGTTAATTTGTACCTTCAATATTAGTAGGCTAATGTAGTATCAACTGACTCCCATAGTTTACAACATTAGTTCAGAAATTAGTTTTCCTTGAGAAAATTTTCCATGTATTATACCTGATACATATCCAAAATAATCGATACTGAATTGAATCGAAAAGAATCGAAAATCGAATCGAATCGAAAGCTTGAGAATCGAAATCGGATCGAATTGTGAAATTTGTGTCAATACCCAGCCCTACAACCGAGGTATGCAGCAAAGCATTTGTGAAGTCACAACACACACAACCTTGAGGCGGATGGGCTACAACAGCAGAAGACCCCACCGGGTACCACTCATCTCCACTACAAATAGGAAAAAGAGGCTATAATTTGCACAAGCTCACCAAAATTGGACAATTGAAGACTGGAAAAATGTTGCCTGGTCTGATGAGTCTCGATTTCTGTTGAGACATTCAGATGGTAGAGTCAGAATTTGGTGTAAACAGAATGAGAACATGGATCCATCATGCCTTGTTACCACTGTGCAGGCTGGTGGTGGTGGTGTAATGGTGTGGGGGATGTTTTCTTGGCACACTTTAGGCCCCTTAGTGCCAATTGGGCATTGTTTAAATGCCACGGCCTACCTGAGCATTGTTTCTGACCATGTCCATCCCTTTATGACCACCATGTACCCATCCTCTGATGGCTACTTCCAGCAGGATAATGCACCATGTCACAAAGCTCGAATCATTTCAAATTGGTTTCTTGAACATGACAATGAGTTCACTGTACTAAAATGGCCCCCACAGTCACCAGATCTCAACCCAATAGAGCATCTTTGGGATGTGGTGGAACGGGAGCTTCGTGCCCTGGATGTGCATCCCACAAATCTCCATCAACTGCAAGATGCTATCCTATCAATATGGGCCAACATTTCTAAAGAACGCTTTCAGCACCTTGTTGAATCAATGCCACGTAGAATTAAGGCAGTTCTGAAGGCGAAAGGGGGTCAAACACAGTATTAGTATGGTGTTCCTAATTATCCTTTAGGTGAGTGTATGATTTCCTTTCTTCAATGGGACACATATAGGTGAGTCAGTAGTAGTGCAATTTATTATGGAAGGCATAAAAGCTGATTTGTGTGTGTGTGTGTGTGGTAAAAGAGACTTAACTAGTTGTTTCATCATCAGTCTCGTAGTCTTCTGCACAAGACAAACACACTCTCCCTGGCACACATGCCCTTTCTGTCTCACTCACCCTGAAATAAAATGTTATGCAAATACGAGACTTAATACAGCGTCTTGCTAAACGCATTCATCTGTGTTACACACTTACGCAAAATCTCACAGTTTAGGGTGTATTTGCAGCAGCCTATAGTACAATACGTGCTGTTTTTTTATCCCTACCTTTTTTATGTTCTTGCTTTCTCTGAACAAGTAATAAATAATATCTTATTATTAATCATCCATCCATCCATCCATCCATCTATCCATCCATCCATCCATCCAATATTTATAAGCCGTATATACTAAATTCAAGCTTCCATTCTATATAATATTTCCCATCCATCCATCCATCCATCCATCCATCCATCCATCCATCCATCCATCCATCCATCCATCCATCCATCCATCCATCCATCCATCCATCCATCCATCCATCCATCCATCCATCCATCCATCCATCCATCCATCCATCCATCCAATATTTATAAGCCATATATACTTAATTCAAGCTTCCATTCTATATTATATTTCCCATCCATCCATCCATCCATCCATCCATCCATCCAGTATTTATAAGCCATATATACTAAATTCAAGCTTCCATTCTATATTATATTTCCCATCCATCCAAACATCCATCCATC
>NC_137112.1:38311682-38369182 GCF_949357685.1 Gobio gobio
TTTATACTAAATTCAAGCTTCCATTCTATATAATATTTCCCATCCATCCATCCATCCAATATTTATAAGCCATATATACTAAATTCAAGCTTCCATTCTATATAATATTTCCTATCCATCCATCCATCTATCCATCCATCCATCCATCCATCCATCCATCCATCCATCCATCCATCCATCCATCCATCCATCCATCCATCCATCCATCCATCCATCCATCCATCCATCCATCCATCCATCCATCCATCCATCCATCCATCCATCCATCCATCCATCCATCCATTATTTATAAGCCATATATACTAAATTCAAGCTTCCATTTTAATATTTCCTTTCCATCCATCCATCTATTCATCCATCCATCCAATATTTATAAGCCATATATACTAAATTCAAGCTTCCATTCTATATAATATTTCCCATCCATCCATCCATCCATCCATCCATCCATCCATCCATCCATCCATCCATCCATCCATCCATCCAATATTTATAAGCCATATATACTAAATTCAAGCTTCCATTCAATATAATATTTCCCATCCATCCATCATCCATCCAGTATTTATAAGCCTTATATACTAAATTCAAGCTTCCATTCAATATAATATTTCCCATCCATCCATCCATCTATCCATCCATCCATCCATCCAATATTTATAAGCCATATATTCTAAATTCAAGCTTCCATTCTATATATTTCCCATCCATCCATCCATCCATCCATCCATCCATCCATCCATCCATCCATCCATCCATCCATCCATCCATCCATCCATCCATCCATCCATCCATCCATCCATCCATCCATCCATCCATCCATCCATCCATCCATCCAATATTTATAAGCCTTATATACTAAATTCAAGCTTCCATTCTATATATTTCCCATCCGTCCATCCATCCATCCAATATTTATAAGCCTTATATACTAAATTCAAGCTTCCATTCTATATATTTCCCATCCGTCCATCCATCCATCCAATATTTATAAGCCATATATACTAAATTCAAGCTTCCATTCTATATAATATTTCCCATCCATCCATCCATCCATCCATCCATCCAGTATTTATAAGCCTTATACTAAATTCAAGCTTCCCTTCTATATAATATTTCCCATCCATCCATCCATCCATCCATCCATCCAATATTTATAAGCCATATATACTAAATTCAAGCTTGCATTCTATATAATATTTCCCATTCATCCATCCATCCAGTATTTATAAGCATTATATACTAAATTCAAGCTTCCATTCTATATAATATTTCCCATCCATCCATCCATCCAATATTTATAAGCCATATATACTAAATTCAAGCTTCCATTCAATATAATATTTCCCATTCATCCATCCAATATTTATAAGCCATATATACTAAATTCAAGCTTCCATTCTATATAATACTTCCCATCCATCCATCCATCCATCCATCCATCCATCCATCCATCCATCCATCCATCCAATATTTATAAGCCATATATACTAAATTCAAGCTTCCCTTCTATATAATATTTCCCATTCATCCATCCATCCATCCAGTATTTATAAGCATTATATACTAAATTCAAGCTTCCATTCTATATAATATTTCCCATCCATCCATCCATCCATCCAATATTTATAAGCCATATATACTAAATTCAAGCTTCCATTCAATATAATATTTCCCATTCATCCATCCAGTATTTATAAGCCATATATACTAAATTCAAGCTTCCATTCTATATAATACTTTCCATCCATCCATCCATCCATCCATCCATCCATCCATCCATCCATCCAATATTTATAAGCCATATATACTAAATTCAAGCTTCCATTCAATATAATATTTCCCATCCATCCATCATCCATCCAGTATTTATAAGCCTTATATACTAAATTCAAGCTTCCATTCAATATAATATTTCCCATCCATCCATCCATCTATCCATCCATCCATCCATCCATCCATCCATCCATCCATCCATCCATCCATCCATCCATCCATCCATCCATCCATCCATCCATCCATCCATCCATCCATCCATCCATCCATCCATCCATCCATCCATCCATCCATCCATCCATCCATCCATCCATCCATCCATCCATCCATCTATCCATCCATCCATCCATCCATCCAATATTTATAAGCCATATATTCTAAATTCAAGCTTCCATTCTATATATTTCCCATCCATCCATCCATCCATCCATCCATCCATCCATCCATCCATCCATCCATCCATCCATCCATCCATCCATCCATCCATCCATCCATCCATCCATCCATCCATCCATCCATCCATCCATCCATCCATCCATCCATCCATCCATCCATCCATCCATCCATCCAATATTTATAAGCCTTATATACTAAATTCAAGCTTCCATTCTATATATTTCCCATCCGTCCATCCATCCATCCAATATTTATAAGCCTTATATACTAAATTCAAGCTTCCATTCTATATATTTCCCATCCGTCCATCCATCCATTCAATATTTATAAGCCATATATACTAAATTCAAGCTTCCATTCTATATAATATTTCCCATCCATCCATCCATCCATCCATCCATCCATCCAGTATTTATAAGCCTTATACTAAATTCAAGCTTCCCTTCTATATAATATTTCCCATCCATCCATCCATCCATCCAATATTTATAAGCCATATATACTAAATTCAAGCTTGCATTCTATATAATATTTCCCATTCATCCATCCATCCAGTATTTATAAGCATTATATACTAAATTCAAGCTTCCATTCTATATAATATTTCCCATCCATCCCTCCATCCAATATTTATAAGCCATATATACTAAATTCAAGCTTCCATTCAATATAATATTTCCCATTCATCCATCCAATATTTATAAGCCATATATACTAAATTCAAGCTTCCATTCTATATAATACTTCCCATCCATCCATCCATCCATCCATCCATCCATCCAATATTTATAAGCCATATATACTAAATTCAAGCTTCCCTTCTATATAATATTTCCCATTCATCCATCCATCCATCCAGTATTTATAAGCATTATATACTAAATTCAAGCTTCCATTCTATATAATATTTCCCATTCATCCATCCAGTATTTATAAGCCATATATACTAAATTCAAGCTTCCATTCAATATAATATTTCCCATCCATCCATCCATCCATCCATCCAATATTTATAAGCCATATATACTAAATTCAAGCTTCCATTCAATATAATATTTCCCATTCATCCATCCAGTATTTATAAGCCATATATACTAAATTCAAGCTTCCATTCTATATAATACTTCCCATCCATCCATCCATCCATCCATCCATCCATCCATCCATCCATCCAATATTTATAAGCCATATATACTAAATTCAAGCTTCCCTTCTATATAATATTTCCCATCCATCCATCCAATATTTATAAGCCATATATACTAAATTCAAGCTTCCATTCTATATAATATTTCCCATTCATCCATCCATCCAGTATTTATAAGCATTATATACTAAATTCAAGCTTCCATTCTATATAATATTTCCCATCCATCCCTCCATCCAATATTTATAAGCCATATATACTAAATTCAAGCTTCCATTCAATATAATATTTCCCATTCATCCATCCAATATTTATAAGCCATATATACTAAATTCAAGCTTCCCTTCTATATAATATTTCCCATCCATCCATCCATCCATCCATCCAATATTTATAAGCCATATATACTAAATTCAAGCTTGCATTCTATATAATATTTCCCATTCATCCATCCATCCAGTATTTATAAGCATTATATACTAAATTCAAGCTTCCATTCTATATAATATTTCCCATCCATCCCTCCATCCAATATTTATAAGCCATATATACTAAATTCAAGCTTCCATTCAATATAATATTTCCCATTCATCCATCCAATATTTATAAGCCATATATACTAAATTCAAGCTTCCATTCTATATAATATTTCCCATCCATCCCTCATCCAGTATTTATAAGCCTTATACTAAATTCAAGCTTCCCTTCTATGTAATATTTCCCATCCATCCATCCATCCATCCATCCAATATTTATAAGCCATATATACTAAATTCAAGCTTGCATTCTATATAATATTTCCCATCCATCCATCCAATATTTATAAGCCATATATACTAAATTCAAGCTTCCATTCTATATAATACTTCCCATCCATCCATCCATCCATCCATCTATCCATCCATCCATCCATCCAATATTTATAAGCCATATATACTAAATTCAAGCTTGCATTCTATATAATATTTCCCATTCATCCATCCATCCAGTATTTATAAGCATTATATACTAAATTCAAGCTTCCATTCTATATAATATTTCCCATCCATCCATCCCTCCATCCAATATTTATAAGCCATATATACTAAATTCAAGCTTCCATTCAATATAATATTTCCCATCCATCCATCCATCCATCCATCCATCCATCCATCCATCCATCCATCCATCCATCCATCCATCCATCCATCCATCCATCCATCCATCCATCCATCCATCCATCCATCCATCCATCCATCCATCCATCCATCCATCCATCCATCCATCCATCCATCCATCCATCCATCCATCCACCCATCCATCCAATATTTATAAGCCATATATACTAAATTCAAGCTTCCATTCAATATAATATTTCCCATTCATCCATCCAGTATTTATAAGCCATATATACTAAATTCAAGCTTCCATTCTATATAATACTTCCCATCCATCCATCCATCCATCCATCCATCCATCCAATATTTATAAGCCATATATACTAAATTCAAGCTTCCCTTCTATATAATATTTCCCATCCATCCATCCAATATTTATAAGCCATATATACTAAATTCAAGCTTCCATTCTATATAATATTTCCCATTCATCCATCCATCCAGTATTTATAAGCATTATATACTAAATTCAAGCTTCCATTCTATATAATATTTCCCATCCATCCCTCCATCCAATATTTATAAGCCATATATACTAAATTCAAGCTTCCATTCAATATAATATTTCCCATTCATCCATCCAATATTTATAAGCCATATATACTAAATTCAAGCGTCCATTCTATATAATATTTCCCATCCATCCCTCCATCCCGTATTTAAAAGCCTTATACTAAATTCAAGCTTCCCTTCTATATAATATTTCCCATCCATCCATCCATCCAATATTTATAAGCCATATATACTAAATTCAAGCTTGCATTCTATATAATATTTCCCATTCATCCATCCATCCAGTATTTATAAGCATTATATACTAAATTCAAGCTTCCATTCTATATAATATTTCCCATCCATCCCTCCATCCAATATTTATAAGCCATATATACTAAATTCAAGCTTCCATTCAATATAATATTTCCCATTCATCCATCCAATATTTATAAGCCATATATACTAAATTCAAGCTTCCATTCTATATAATATTTCCCATCCATCCCTCATCCAGTATTTATAAGCCTTATACTAAATTCAAGCTTCCCTTCTATGTAATATTTCCCATCCATCCATCCATCCATCCATCCATCCAATATTTATAAGCCATATATACTAAATTCAAGCTTGCATTCTATATAATATTTCCTATCCATCCATCCATCCATCCATCCATCCATCCATCCATCCATCCAATATTTATAAGCCATATATACTAAATTCAAGCTTCCATTCTATATAATATTTCCCATCCATCCATCCCTCCATCCAATATTTATAAGCCATATATACTAAATTCAAGCTTCCATTCAATATAATATTTCCCATCCATCCATCCATCCATCCATCCATCCATCCATCCATCCATCCATCCATCCATCCATCCATCCATCCATCCATCCATCCATCCATCCATCCATCCATCCATCCATCCATCCATCCATCCATCCATCCATCCATCCATCCATCCATCCATCCATCCATCCATCCATCCATCCATCCATCCATCCATCCATCCATCCATCCATCCATCCATCCATCCATCCATCCATCCATCCATCCATCCATCCATCCATCCATCCATCCATCCATCCATCCATCCATCCATCCATCCATCCATCCATCCATCCATCCATCAATATTTATAAGCCATATATACTAAATTCAAGCTTCCATTCTATATAATATTTCCCATCCATCCATCCAGTATTTACAAGCCTTATATACTAAATTCAAGCTTCCATTCTATATAACATTTCCCATCCATCCATCCAATATATATAAGCCGTATATACTAAATTCAAGCTTCCATTCTATATAACATTTCCCATCCATCCATCCAATATTTATAAGCCATATATACTAAATTCAAGCTTCCATTCAATATAATATTTCCCATCCATCCATCCAGTATTTATAAGCCATATATACTAAATTCAAGCTTCCATTTTATATATTTCCCGTCCATCCATCCATCCATCCATCCATCTATCTATCCATGCAATATTTATAAGAAATATATACTAAATTCAAGCTTCCATTCTATATAATATTCTCCATCCATCCATCCTTCCATCCTTTTTTTCCTGAATTTAAATAGGGCTTCCTTATATAACCTATATAAACCTTTTCTTATATAACTTATATTTCCAATGTTATATCCTACTTAGTTTGCTATTTTAATCCAATTTGTTTAAATTTTTTAAGATAAAGATTTTTTTTAAATTTTGAAATATGCACTGGTGGATTGTGCACAATAAGACTAGGAATTATTGTTTAAGAGAGCAAATAGGGTCCTTTTTTTATGTTGAGATAAAGCTCTCAGATTAATTTATGCCAGAAGGACACTGATGCAATGCACACACACAAAAATATACTTCCTTCTCTCTCTTTTCCCCTCCCTTTCCATTTCCCTCTTTCTCTAACTCAGATCTTTTGACTCCTCCCCCTCTCTCTCGCCAAGTGTTTTCACTTTAATTGAAAAGCCCTCAGTGATGAATCAGGGCTGATTTGCCATTTGCAGTAGCAGGAAAAAACGAACGCTCAGCACACTGGCTAGATGCATGGATGGATGGATGGAAAGAAGGAAGGATGGAGGGAGGAGGGAGGGATGGAGAAGTGGAAGGAGGGATTGATGGGCTGACGTGGTCGCAGCGCTCTTGGCCAGACTCATTCACCGTCTCTCCTGCTTACTCATAATTTCCCAACCTCCTCTGGTCACACCTCCTGCTTTTAACATCATTTCCTGCCTCTAATATGCTCTTTTCATTTTCCCTCTCTCTGTCTTTTTCATCTGTCCTTTTGAACCGCATGAATTGTAAGCATTTATGTCATCTTGGTTATGATACATTGTTAAAAATTGCTGATAATCTACTACTCCATAATGAAAGATTAACTATATTTTGCTTGCAAAAATATATTATATTCAAGAATACATGGCTAATTTTGAATGACTATCAAAGGAAAGATAATTTTTTGGTCCAGATGGTGAAGATAAGGCATCTGCTAGCAGTGCCTGGTTAACTAGCCATATCTTGACCGATTAAGAATAAAAAGGGCTGACAGATTGAATGACTCTGCGTTCATGTTCTCGCCTCTGATATTTTTCTCTCATTCCTTGTCATCGATTGCAACGATCAGTTTTTAACAGCATATCAACATAAATCCAGTGCAAATATTGTGCAAACAATAGTTGTGGTAACACGTTACAATAAGGGTACATTTGTTAACTTCATTAGTTAACATTGACTATCAATGTTAATTTCAACATTTACTAATCTAATATATTATTAAAATTAAAAGTTGTATCTGTTCATATTATTTAATAGCCTGACAAGCCAGATCCACATCAAGATGTTTGGTCTTGAAACACACCATTAGCAGGGCTCAATCCGAGGGGCGGGATAAACGGTTGTCTGTCAAATTCCCTCTGCACGCAATTGTATAGCGCGGAGCTAATGTTAGTTTATAGATTAAACTCTGAATACATCTTCCTTTCTTACAATGACTTCAGTGCCGTTCTTTGTTCTTTCCTCAAAGAAAAGCTTAACTCCAAGTCTTTCAGAGTAGCGGCCAAAACCGATTTGAAAGACGCTGATTGTCATCATCTTTGTTTACCTGTAGCACCAAGAACCTCCACAACTCCGCTCCATCATTATGTTAAGCCCGCCCACCGACTCTATACACAATGTGATTGGCCTGACCAGAGTTAGGTTTTTCCAGCTGTGAGGTCTACCGAGAGTTGCTAGACTATTTTCTGCCGCTAGGGTGCGTCTAGATTTCTAGGCTATCTAATCAGTCCCTCCAGAAAAACGCGATTATGCGATCGCGTGATTTAACGCATAATCAGCCAAAGTCCGCATGTTCATGCGGGGGACGCATTTTTTCAAATACGCCGCACTTTCGCCGCATAAATTGCCTATTTCCGCGTGCAAAATATGCGGGGCTATCATGATTTCATAATCCCCGCTTTTTCGTTGCAAAAAAAGTCATATATATTAGCAGAAAGTTGAAAAATTTTCGTTTACTTCACACTAGAGCCACCATTTCCGCCTATTGCCATGGGAACGTTTTGAAGTGACGTGATTACCCGACGCGAACGTCATCGAAAAGCTTCAAACCCCGTGGAGAAACCATAGATACCGGTGAAACCATGATGAAGCACAAACTCCCATTGGCCAACAAAAATAACAGCAAAAGAGCAAAGCAGTTTCCCTGTGTGCTGACTGATTTCAAAACACAGCATCATGAAGCTTTGAAGCGTTATGAATCAATGAGTCGATTCAGCGGTTTGAAGCGTTATGAATCAATGAGTTGATTCAGCGGTTTGAAGCGTTATGAATCAATGAGTCGATTCAGCGGGTTGGATCGCCAAAGTCACGTATTTCAGCAGTTTGACACGTGATCCGAATCATGAATCGACTCGATGATTCATAGCATCATGATGCTGTGTTTTGAAATCAGTCATCACTATATAAGTCGTTATTTCGTTTTTTTTGCACACAATAACTATTATCGTCGCTTCATAAAGTTATTGTAGAACCACTGTAGTGAGATGGACTTTGTAACGACGTCTTTAGTAGGCTACCTTTTATGGGTCTTGAGAGTGTACATTGTGCCAATGGAGGCCTTTCTGAGCCATCGGAATTCAACTAAAATATCTTAATTTGTGTCCAACAACATAAAGGGAAGTCATTAATGACAGAATTTTCATTTTTAGGTGAACTAACCCTTTAAGAGATTGCACTTTGTGCATTGGAAGCACTCAAATGTCTGTTTTGTATAGCGACATCTGTACAACAGGAAGTTATTTATTAATTTTTTCAGAAGTTGTAGCATATTCCTTTTGTAAAGCTACAGAACTTGATTGACTAAATGTTTTGTAAATTTGAGCCATTATTAAGGTCTTCAATAAAACAAGATGAGAACTTAAATATTCCAGCACTTTCTGTGATGTAGTGCTTTTTTTCTCTTTCTCATCAAACCGCAGTTTTTGCAAGTTCCCGCAATTTTATCGCATAAAATTGCATAAATATCCCGCATTTTTCATCTCATTTTTTAAGAAAACGTGCCGCATAATCAAGGATTTTTGCCCGCAACAATCACAAAAAAAAGCCGCATTTTTCTGGAAGGACTGTCTAATGGACCCGAGCTAACATGAACTAACAATGAACAGTTGCATTTTTATTAACTAATGTTAACAAAGATACTGTAACAAATGTATCGCTCATAGTATGTTAAAGGGATGGTTCACCCAAAAATGAAAATTAGCCCATCATTTACTCACCCCCAAGTCATCCTAGGTGTATATGACATTCTTCTTTCAGACGAATAAAATCGGAGTTATATTACAAAAGTCCAGGCTAATCCAAGAATTAGAATTTGATTCATAGTTGCTCTGTTTTAGAAGTCCTTAAAAAGTGCATCTGTCCGTCAAATAACGTGCTCCACGCGGCTCCGGGATGTTAATAAAGGCCTTCTGAAGCGAATCGACGCGTTTGTGTAAGAAAAATATTCATATTTAAAACTTTATCAACTAAACTTTCGACCAACTGCCTTCCATGGAAAAGTGTTGAATGTTGAAAGTGAAACTCAAGATGCGTACGTGACGTCATGATGAGCGTACCTGGTCGTGTTAGTCTTTCGATCGGCAGGGGAACTTTCAACAATTTTTCCATAAATTGAACAGGGAAGGCGGTCGGTCGAAAGTTTACTTGATAAAGTATTAAATATGGATATTTTTCTTACACAAACGCATCGATTTGCTTCAGAAGGCCTTTATTAACACCCCAGAGCCGCGTGGAGCATGTTTTTTTATGGGCAGATGCATTTTTTATGGACGTCAAAAACAGAGCAACTATGAATCCAATTCTAATGCTTGGATTAGCCTGGACTTTTGTAATATAACTCAGATTTTATTCTTAAAGAAGAATGTCATATACACCTAGGATGACTTGAGGGTGAGTAAATTATGGGCTAATTTTCATTTTTGGGTGAACTATCCATATTCCTTTAATGCATTTAATGCATTAGCTAATGTTAACTAATGGGACCTTATTATAAAATGTTACCATATTGTTATAAACTGAATTGGGATACAATTTGTGGCGTAACTTTACTTTTTGAATGTGTGACTTGTATTTGTACTTTCTGGGCTTGCTGGAGGAAAAGTATATGTGCGTGCACAGCTTAAAGATTGCATGAAAAGAAATTTCACCCTTTCTATTTTCTAAATGCATGTTATTGATCTTATTGTGAACAATTCATCCGTGCAGGTAATGTTTAAACTGAATGTCACAACTTGGCCTTCCGGTAAGATAGAAGACTTCTCTCAGGAGACATGCAGGATTTCTGCAATCGTTTAGTTTGCTAAATACCCACCCCTTTAAGCATGCGTTAATCTGCCTCTATCTTTTAGTGCAACAGCCACATATCAAAATCCAATCAACAACTGTTGCATAGAACCAGTCATGGTGATAATTAATTTAAGGCCGTAAATACACAATATTGGCAAAAGTTTTGGGACACCTGCCTTTACATGCACATGAACTTTAATGACATCCCATTCTTAATCCGTAGGGTTTAAAATGGAGTTGGCCCACCCTTTGCAGCTATAACAGCTTTAACTCTTCTGGGAAGGCTTTCTACAAGGTTTAGGAGTGTGTTTATGGGGATTTTTGACCATTCTTCTAGAAGCGCATTTGTGAGGTCAGGCACTGATGTTGGACGAGAAGGCCTGTCTCGCAGTCTCTGCTCTAATTCATCTCAAAGGTGTTCTATTGGGTTGAGGTCAGGACTCTGTGCAGGCCAGTCAAGTTTCTCTACACCGAACTCGCTCATCCATGTCTTTATGGACCTTGCTTTGTGCGCTAGTGCGCAGCCATGTTGGAACAGGAAGGGACCATCCCCAAACTGTTCCCACAAAGTTGGGAGCATGAAATTGTCCAAAATGTCTTGGTATACAAAGCATTAAGAGTTCCTTTCACTGGAACTAAGGGGCCAAACCCAACCCCTGAAAAACAACCCCACATCATAATCCCCCTCTCCACCAAATTTTACACTTGGCACAATGCAGTCATACCGGTCTCCTGGCAACCGTCAAATCCAAACTCGTCCATCGGATTGCCAGACAGAGAAGTGTGATTCTGACTCCAGAGAACACATCTCCACTGCTCTAGAGTCCAGTGACGGTGTGCTTTACACCACTGCATCCAACGCTTTGCATTACACTTGGTGATATAAGGCTTGCATGCAGCTGCTCGGCCATGGAAACCCATTCCATGAAGCTCTCTACACACTGTTCCTGAGCTAATCTGAAGGCCACACGAAGTTTGGAGGTCTGTAGCTATTGAGTCTGCAGAAAGTTGGCGACTTCTGTGCACTGTGCTTCAGTATGCACTGACCCTGCTCTGTGATTTTACGTGGCCTACCACTTCGTGGCTGAGTTGCTGTGGTTCCCAGTTGCTTCCACTTTGTTATAATACCACTAACAGTTGACCATAGAATATTTAGAAGTGAAGAAATTTCATGAATGGACTTATTGCACTTTTGGCAACCTATCACGGTACCACGCTTAAATTCACTGAGCTCCTGAGAGCGACCCGTTCTTTCACAAATGTTTGTAGAAGCGTCTGCATGCCTAGGTGTTTGATTTTATACACCTTTGGTCATGGAAGTGATTGAACACCTGAATTCAGTTATTTGGAGGGGTGTCCCAGGACTTTTGGCAATATAGTGTATGTTTAATTCAACAGAGCAGCATTAAGTTAAATATTGGGATTTTTGAAGTGACAGAAGACCTGACCTAGAAGTGATTAACACGACGAGATATATCTCGATTTCTTGTTGCATGTGTTTTTTGTGTTTTTTTGTATTTATTCGTCTTTCACCATGGACTCTCCCTCATTCCGAAAAATATGCCTTGAACAGGGAGAATGCTCCCTTGAGAAACATATTGAGGAATTTCTCAACCTCACCTACCAGACACCTTTCCCGGAAGACTGTCTGTGCTCTTTCCTGTTTGTCGGCCAAGAAAGCGGCGCTTTTGTGGATTGAGTGCTGATATCCTGCGCATCATTGCTGACCACTGGACTAGCTGACGATGAAGCCAGCCTCACTCCCAACCCAGTGCCCAGCCAGAGACCATCCCACTGCGAGGAGTGTCAGCACGAGCCCACTGCAGACAAAGAGCCCGTCTCTGCCACAACGTTTGAGTCCGCGCCAAGAGGATTGATCAAGGCGGATTACCCTGGAGCCTGAGCTAGCCGCGTCTGACCAGGTGTGGGAGCCGGCTGCCCCATCCATCGCCGTGGGTGCCCTTGTGGAGTACGAGGGTATGAAAGTGAGATACGCCCGCCCACCCTCCCACCACTGAGAGTGAGTGTCTACTGCCGTTAAAGGACTGTCGTTTTGCTTACGGAGAGTTGGATTTCCTGCCTCTTTTAATCCCGCCTGAACTTGAATCTTCATCATCAGACCCACTGGCCTCGCCTTACCTCCTCTCCAAACTACAACCCAGAACTTAATATGTATTGTTAATCCCTGTGCTTCTTGTCAGTCTCCTCTCCAGTCCTCAGCCACTCCTCCTTCCCTGTCATCACTGTCTCTCATCAGCCCCTATGTACCACCCCAGCCTCCTCTCAGTGGCGTGGCCATTCTAGTCCACCTTGATCTGCTGCCCTGGCTCCTGCACCTGCGCTCCTTCCTCCCTTGACTCCAGCAAGGACCATCGGGCATTCGGCCTCGCTGGGCTCCCTCGGACCACCGTCATCACCTGGGTCTGACATTGCACCACCTTTGCCAAGGACCTGCGGTCCGTCCATTGCTCTCCACCCCTTCATCCCTATGGCACCGGCTAGCTCCACCCTCCCTCAGGGTTTGCCTCCGCCTCCAAGGTCTTCAGTGTCTCTATGCTACATTGGCTCTTCAGCTGCGCGGTGGGCTCCACCGTTTGTACATTGTCATTACCTCTGATCATCCCATTGGTGCTGTCTGAACGCCTTCCTTCCTTCCCCTGCCTTGTTTGTTGTCATAATTACGAATTTGATGTTGTCACTTAGTTCAGGTGTGTCTAATAATCCTTGTTTAAGTTCCCTTGTTTCTGTTCATTGTTGTCGGGTCTCGGCAATGTTTGGATGTGTGATACGCTACTCTCTTTATGTGGATTTACTTGTGGATTTATTAAAGACTGCCTTATTACCTTCATTTTTGTGTTTGTGTGTGTTCTAGCAGCATACATTACACTTGGACGTACTATACAGAATAAAAGATGTCACTACTTGAGAATACAATTTACGTTCAATAAACCAGGACTATCCTGTAGGGCTGGGCGATAAATAGATTTTATCGATTAACTCGAATGTGTAGTTTACGTCGAAATGTTTGAATGAAAATCGTTTTTCGCCATCCGCCGACGCTCCCCTCTGGCCTCCCGTAGTTCTGCCATAGACACAAACAACAAGGACAGTGTTATCTTACAACATACAGTGTCCTTCGTAATTGGTTCGGTTTTTCGGCGCCAGTCGCAGAACAAACAATACCTCGCTGCAATGTGTGTTTGAAGTCTGAACGGAACCACGCTGCTAGTTTGTGCTGCGCTGCGTGGACCGTTTATCAGCTCTGAGCAGTAATAGACAGCACAGCGCGAGTTCATACACGGGCAGATCTTGTGACACCGATACACAGCACCGAGAGATCCAGTGAGAAAGAGTTTGAGTTCACCACAGAATTAATAACATCACTTCTGTGAGATCTAGTGGAAGCGTTCGGCGCAGAATTCTCTGTTATAAACCACAGATATCAGATCAAACAGAGCTGACGTGGAGACCAGGAGAAACCATTGAGCCATGAGCAAAGATCTGGGGTTTCAGTCCACAAATCATAAACATTCATCACGATTTACTGTAGTAACACCACATGGTATTGTGGAATAAATAGTTGATTTTTTTTAAAAAATGTTTTCATTATTCATTTCAGGGTTGGTACAAGCACTTTTCAAGGGTTTTCAAGAGCTTCGCACTTTTTTCAGCACTTCAAAGATCTAAATATTATACAATTTTAATGTTATTTTTAATGTGATGATCTGTAAAACTAAAAGTTTAAAGGTGTAGACCACTTTGTGGCAAACAAGCACTTTTATTTTAAAAATAAAATTGCCCACTATAACCAATAGATGGCAGCAGAGGGGCACTTATTGACTTATTAGCCATTTCCACTCCCAAATATATGTACAAAAGTAGGAAGTCGCAAAGTCTCATGAAAAATTTAACTTTTCTTCAAATTGTGACTAAATTACCCAGAAAACAAGTAAAGAGCGCTCCTTTTATAATCACTGAAGCTGTTGGTCAGTTCAGTGTGAAACTATGAAAGAACAATGGAAACCTATATTTAATAAGAAGAGAATATTAAAATTTTCCCTTTAATTTTTTGCACATTCCTGTTGTTAATAAAAGTTAATTTTATCTGCATATAAATTCATAAACCTTTGACTAGTTTATTCACATGCTGAAAGTTTTGGACCCCAGGTATGTGCAAATATTTTACAAAAACAAAATAAAGTTAACTTAGTTTTGAACAATTTCTTTGTCATCTGCAGATTGATTTTAATTAGTGGGGAAAAATCTATTTAAACCGTAAATCAGATTTTTTTTTGGTCATATCACCCTACTATCCTGCCTGCTTTCTTATTTTAAGTTTAGAAAAATATAAGAAAAATGCACAGTTACTGAAGTAACATCAGTGTCTGTGATATGTGGCTTTGCGTTTAGAGAGGAAAATTTGGATCATATGCTGTCAGGACAAAGAGCTTGTCAGTACTTCAGTGAGAGAATAAGCCCATTGGTCACTGCTCAGTCTGACCCAGCAACTCAACGATGGGTCAGAGGTTCAGAGGGGCCATTATCTCAGCAAGGAGTTGAGTCACTGTGGCGGAAGCGGCCGCTCTGACTCCCTCTGATTCATTACTATGCAAATTAAGCTTAAATACATGTGTATTTTTATTGAAGATTTTTCTGTGTACATACAGTGTGTGCAAACACTCAGCGTGTGCATATGCGTGTGTGTAAGTGCTGATCCTCCTTAGTAGACTGCTTACTCCACAACAGTCTTGGGCCATTAGCTGAGCCCAGCAGTGCAGTCTCACCCCTTCATTCGCTCTCTCCACCTTTCGCTCCCTCCCTCCATCCCCCCTCATCAATCAGTTCATCAATTAATACACACTCAGTCCCTCTGCAAACACACAGAACAGCCAAAAAAGACCAATCTCCTAATTACTGTGGCTCTTCTCCCATCCTCTCCCATTCCTCTCTCTGTCACTTAATTCCCCCCCACTCATAAACTATCCCTCTTCTGCTATCTCTCTCTATCTCTCTCTCTCTCTCTCTCTCTCTCTCTCTCTCTCTCTCTGAAGAATCTATTAATTTAACCTCATTGGCCTAAGAAGTGGATGAAATATATGCAGATAAGTACAAAATATTTTATATAACATGTTAGATTTGCATTTCATTTTGGAATATCATCATCTGAAAGGCAGCAAATACAATAGTGTTAAGGTTTTAGTTAAACTTAAGTTTTATGATTTGGTTCTGTAATTAAATTCATTAGAACTGCTTCTGTTTTCTATCAGATATGAGAGAATCAACACACAACATGACACAGATGCAAGAAGAATCTCTGCAATTCATATTTAATACTAATATTTAAATTAGTCCAATTTAATGTTAAATTAAAAGTTCAGACAAAAATGTACAAAAAACTTTTCTTACATGAACATAGAGAACCCTTTATGTGTATATGTCTGTGTATGTATAACACTTAGGATCTCAGTTAATTCATTAATGAATGAATGAACAATGAACATTTGTTATATATTTAGGAACCTTTATTAATGTTAGTTTATAAAAAATACAACTGTCCATTTTAGTTAATGTTAGCTCAAGTCCTTTAAATAATAAATAACTTTTTGATTATAATAATGTTTTAGTAAATATTGAAATTTGTATGTGTAATCAAGATTGATGTGTCTCTAAGGGATTGTTCTATTCTCTCATCCATTATTCACTCGTTTTATTCACTCTCATGTTATTCCAAACTTATAACAGAAAGAATAAATTCAAATATTGTATATGTACACCGATCAGGCATAATATTGTGTTGGTCCCCCTTTTGCTGCCAAAACAGCCCTGACCTGTTGAGGCATGGACTCCACTAGACCCCTGAAGGTGTGCTGTGGTATCTGGCACCAAGATGTCAGCAGCAGATCCTTTAAGTCCTGTAAGTTGCGTGGTGGGGTCTCTATCAATCAGACTTGTTTATTCAGCACATCCCACAGATGCTCGATTGGATTGAGATCTGGGGAATTTAGAAGTCAACACCTCAAACTCGTTGTGCTCCTCAAACCATTCCTGAACCATTTTTGCTTTGTGGCAGGGCACATTATCCTGCTGAAAGAGGCCACAGACACCAGGGAATACTGTTTCCATGAAAGGGTGCACATGGTCTGCAACAATGCTTAGGTAGGTGGTACGTTTCAAAGTAACATCCACATGGATGGCAGGACCCAATGTTTCCCGGCAGGACCCAATGTTTCCGAACAGAACACTGCCCAAAGCATCACACTCCCTCCACCGGCTTGCCTTCTTCCCGTAGTGCATCCTGGTTCCATGTGTTCCCCAGGTAAGCAACGCTTACCTGGCACACGCACCCGGCCATCCATGTGATGTAAAAGAAAATGTGATTCATTAGACCAGGCCACCTTCTTCCATTGCTCTGTGGTCCAGTTCTGATGCTCACGTGCCCACTGTTGCCTCTTTCGGCAGTGGACAGGGGTCAGCATGGGCACCCTTACTGGTCTGTAGCTATGCAGCCCCATACACAACAAACTGCAATGCACTATGTATACTGACACCTTTTCTATCAGAACCAGCATTCATTTCTTGAGCAATTTGAGCTACAGTTGCTCGTCTGTTTGATCAGACCACACGGGCCAGCCTTCACTCCCCATGTGCATCAATGAGAAATTGTTGCATTGTTGCCGGTTCACCACTGTTCCTTCCTTGACCCACTTTTGATAGATACTGACCAATGCAGACCGGGAACACCCCACTAGAGCTGCAGTCGTCTAGCCATCACAATTTGGCCATTGTCAAACTCGCTCAAATCCTTACGCTTGCCCATTTTTCCTGCTTCTACACATCAGCTTTGAGGACAAAATGTTCACTTGCTGCCTAATATATCCCACCTACTAACAGGTGCCGTGATGAAGAGATAATCAGTGTTATTCACTTCACCTGTCATAATGTAATGCCTGATCGGTGTATATATAAGAAGAAGATGCTTTTTTTAAAGTTCCTTCTTTTGTGTTCCATATAAAAAAAGAAAGACACACAGGTTTGGAACAACATGCGGGTCCATTTTCATTTCTGGGTGAACAATCCCTCTGCAAATTTATGATAACAGGGTTATCTGTGTTTATCTATGTAAAACAATAGATCAGAGATCAATAGATTTCTAGGTCAGAGTGATCATTTCTGATCATTTGGCAGTATACATAGAGCAGAACCTTCCTTTGTACTGAAGCACCTTGGTACTTAATGCATTGCCTAATGAAATATTAACCAATTGAACACAGGCCAGCATGCATCAGTGCATAGATATAATTCTGGGTAATGCATTATCAGGTTGGTGATGGTGTATGTGTGTTTTCATTTTGCAGTTTGATTGAATTAAAGAAAGAAAAATGAAGTGACAGAAAAGTGAGTTGGAAAGTGAAGACTAATGGAAAAGAAAAATGACAAAAGAAATGGTCTTGAGCTGTATTAGGAAAACACATCCACACACTCATACTTACACTTGGAGATGCTGCAGAGAGTTAAACAGATCAAAGATTAACAATGAGAGCTGGGCTAATATGCATGGCTGCTATGAATTATTTAGGTTTATGAATCATTGAGTATAGAATCATTTTCTGGACAGAACTCAAGACTGGCTCAGCCTTAAAACTCAAGTGCAGATTACGGGACACAGGTGTATGCAATTGTAGACACACAAACATGTGTAAAAAAATATATACTACATTAATTCATTTAATATAATAATTATTAATAACAGTATACATATTAATATAGCTATTTATTTTTAAGACAGACAGCGCAAACTCATCACAAATAAAAAAAGAAGATTTTTATTTTGTAAAACAATAGATGTAAGGTTCTAATAAATTAAGATTAATAGTATTTGGACACTGTTTGTTGGATGTTTCATGACTTGATAGCCACTAATAATGGAGGTCAGTTTGTAAAACATAATTGTGTATATATTTCTTTTAAAAAATTGTGTATGAATACTTAGCCTGAATGCCAGTCGAACTTAGCCCCGCTCACAACATTTGAGGTCGGGAAGTTCGGTCTGGACTTGATCCGTTGTGGAGCAACTATGCTCGAACCAGAGCTGTTCGGACCAATCAAATTGTCAGGGTGGGCTTTATACGATGATAGACAGATGATCGACAGTAACGTGCACGGCACCAAAGAGCGCTCGGGTTGAATTCGTTCTAATCCTAAATGTCCTAATCATTCACCTTGAGTTCTGTTGACAATTATGCGTCGCTCCGTTGCTGTGATTGGTTGTAGGTCTATCCAGGCATTTTCTTTCCTGGTACAGTTGAAACACGCCTCATAAGCCCAATGGTGCAGTATCAGACTCATATTCTGACTAGAATCTGAGTATGACGACGTCAATCTAATTAATACTCAATTTAATATTTTATTTTCTAATGCAATGCAATTAATGCAGCTTTAACGGTGTGTCTAAATAAATGTTTTGGGCCACTGTATTGTTGCATTGTCCCTTAAACCCAGATCTCTCCTGGCAGTGCATCAGAGTGAAGTTTGAGTAAAACTATTTCTCCGACTCTTCCTCCAAGACTTCATAAGAGCAACTTGTTCCTGGGATTATAATGACAGCATCTATTGCCACAAGTGTAGTGTTGTCACATCTGATTCCTTTGATTGACACCTCCAAGCTGGGGCATTTGTTCTTGCTGTAGGTGAGCGAGTTGCTTTCTAATGTGTTGCAGTCACAGAGCAGTAGAGTAAGTGAGTTCTCGAGCATATTCTAACCTCTTGAGACAGCCTGTAAAGGGGCTACACACACCTCCTGCTGCCATACACCGAGATAAGCTGAGGATGAATCTATTGCTCTCACTAGCCCGGTTTAAATATAGTAGCCCCCCCTCCGTCTCCGCATACGCGCTCTTTATTGCTCAGAGATTCATGGCTTCTTGGCAGGTGGTGATTTCTGATTTCTGTGCATTCTCATGCGCTCTACATGCTGTTTGACGTATTTCAGTCATTTTAAAATGCCACAGGTATGAAAATGCACCTGAAAAGTGATATAAAACATTACTAGTGGCACTGGATGTAATTCCAACTCTTTTGATTAATTTATCCATTGCTTTTTTGGTAGGAACAAGGGCATAGGGCGAACGCAAAAACCCCATCCCAACCTTATTGTTGCCGGCTTTCCTATTAGAGCCGATGCTCACTGATAGTGTGTGGATGTAAGGGTTATCATGCTTCACGCTATGCTCAGTCAAAACACCATCTGGTAACCCTGTATATCCCTGAAGGGCCAGAGCTTAGAGAGCAGGTGGTTATAGGGTTATATGTCTTTCCATTCTAAACAAACGCGCACATATTTGCATTTCCGACTTCCTTTTCCCATGCGTTCTGATACATTCTCTCTGCTTCTTGCTGTACTTGAGGTTAGATGGGCGCAGTGAGAGAGGAAGTGGAAGAATGGAACGAATAAGGAGAGGAGAGGGCCGGGGAGAGAGAGCAAAAAGCAAGCCGGAGAGAGAGAATGCGGGGGAGCACTGGGTGCTTCCTGCAGGGTTTCCGTGTGAACGCGGTCTGAATGACAATGGTGCACATCAGGGCCCCAGCACGACTCAGTCTCGCGGCTCAGCCAGAAACACAGGGACACATAGCATGCTGTTACACATATACACACGCATGGCGCACAGAATGCACACAAGATATAAAAACATTGATTCAGCTGTCTGCCTTATTTATTGCATTTGAACTGGTTATGCTGCAAATGTCAAAAATCGTACTGTATAAGAACAAAGAGTTCAGAAATTAATTATGAAATGTTTTGCTGAAGGCTAGCAGTGAATAGTCACCTATGTGCAGTGCGTGCTGCAATGGTGATTTCTCTCTCGCTCTCCCCTCTGTGCTGTGTGTTATAAAACCTTTTGTCAAATTGTCTCCCCAAGCGAATGCATTATGCCTTAATTAACCATGTCTCTCAACGCGGAAGCTCATCATCTTTGTTGCATTACACCAGGCGCTCCGGCAGATACGCTACAGACTGCGCATCCACGCCCCTTACCGACACTCACGCTCGCCCACTACCAGGACAACCACTCCACCTCCTCAGCGGGAATCCTCCCCTTTTATTGCATTAACATGGGCAGCTTGACTCGAAAATCTCCCGGAACAAGTGCGCTGACTAATCATGATGTACCTGCACTGCTTTTATTCTGATACAGATTTCAGGACCACGGATAGTGCATTTTCAGTGCAGGGGGTAGTGCAGTTTCAGCACCGCGGACAGCGTCTATCTAGAGCGGCTGTTGATTTTCACTGCAAATATTGTGATTTCCTTCAAACAGAACATTTCCAAATTCAGTTCACAGCCCTTTAGTATGCCACCAGCTGTCTTCAGATGGAAATCGTACACGTTTTCTCAGCAAGTTTAGCTGGAGAGTAAACCCAGGGAATTAGCAACCAAAGGCATTTCAGAGGCTGGTGCCAGGTGGACAGATGGGCATGATATGAGCAGAGTGTTTTTAGGACACACACTCTCTCCTGAGTGTCTTTTCAGGCTGACAAACTGTCTGTTCAGAGAGAGAACATCACATTGCACTGTAACGTAGAAACGTGTTATTGGTTAACTGTACCGTAAGTTATCTTACTATACATGCTAAAAAAAAACTATTCTAAAGGACAATAGATTTAAGTTTACATCAAAACAATGTAAAAACAGTGGAATGTACCTCGCAAAATTAGGGGAAATATTTAAATTATATTTAAATGCTTATAAGACACTATAGTTTTACAGTAAAAGAAAATGTTAAAGTTATATTTTTAAAAGAACTAAAAAGTAAACCGCCTAATAGTTTATGGGCAAAGGAACATTATCACATTTGTTTAAATTTTATTTAATCTGTTTGGGGTCGCTAATATTTTTTATGACTTCGAAAGACTTTATTCTCACCAGGCCTTTAATTAAAAAAAATATATATATCTGTAGAACAGTAATAATGTGAACTATTATTACAATTTAAAAAACTGTTTTCTATTTGAATGTATTTTGAAAAGTAATTTATTCCTGTGATGGCAAAGCTGAATTTTCAGCAGCTTTCAGTGTCACAGGATCCTTCAGAAATCATTCTAATATGCTGATTGGCTGCTCAAGAAACATTTCTTGTTATTATCAATGTTAAAAACTGTTGTGCTGCTTAATATGTTTGTGGAAACTGTGATTCATTCATTCATTTAACAATGAGTGTTCAAACATCAGTTATTTTAAATATTTTTTTGTAACAATGCAAAAAGAAAGAAAAACACACTGACCCCAAACTTTTGGAAAATAGCGTACATTGGAGTGTTTTATGATGCATTCATATTATTTAGTTAATTTGTATAACATTATTTTTGTGTAGTGTGTTTCCTGGTACCTTTTTGTGCTGCTGTAACAAAATGTGGATTTCCTTGGATTTCCACCACTTTTATTATGTGTATAACTACATATTCGAATTGCTCCAAAAGATTTGTATATTAATATTTCATACTTTAATGATATACAAAAAAAATACACAGTTACCAAAATACTAATGTTTGTAATTTTTATGCAACCACAGTTTTTATTATAATGTTCAGTATATCATAGTGATTAATTGCAGTAACATTTAATGTGTAATAAGGACACTGTAAAGTCCCCACAAATCCATACTTGGTCAACAAGTACACACTCCCTCTTCCGGCAATGTGTATGACTCAGACACAATACGTATTGAGAGATATGAATCCATCCATCGCCTTTGGATTATGTCTCGTCTCACACTGTTTGCGAGAAGAAGCAAAATGGCACGCAGTGCTCGGTTGAGTCTTGTCTTGGCCATAAGGAGGAGTGAGCTGGAGGATAAGCGAATCGCTACGGGGACGCGCGTCATGTGCTGCAAGGCTTGAGCACGAGCGTTAAATTGATCAGTTGCTCTAAACCCGCCAGCTGATCTGAGGAGGATTGCGCTCGAGACCCCGCGTCTCCGTTTCGTTTTCTCCGCCAAAAATAAAACTTTTAAACCCGAAATAATC
Source organism: Gobio gobio (assembly GCF_949357685.1). Lineage (NCBI taxonomy): Eukaryota > Metazoa > Chordata > Actinopteri > Cypriniformes > Gobionidae > Gobio > Gobio gobio. The sequence goes on from NC_137112.1 coordinate 38,334,530, forward strand.
GGTCGTCGTCCACTGAGGCGACAGAAAACAACCCGAGGCGGAGCATTTTTGGGGGGCTTCAGGCGATGGGTGCCTCTTGGTTCCTCTCGGTTACCACAGAAGATGCGAGCTCGAGCTTCAATCCACGCGCTCCGGCGCCTCTCCAAAACTGATTATGCTCCTTTCAACGACCACCGTCGGATTTCCCGCGTCTTGGATTTGTCTACGAGTGCTGGAGTATAGATGATAATTATTTTTATTGAGGAATTGAGGGAGAAACCGCAAGAGACCATCATTATTTCTTGACATGGTGTTTTTTGTTTTCCCAGCGCGCGCTCACGCCCACCCTATAGGACCGATATGGCTCTAAAAAAGCATATAAACTTAAATTACTAAAATCAACAAATGTCACCAAGGTGTGGATTTTTTTGGGGAAGCCCCGTTGTCTGCAATTTGCGAGTGTAATTCGAGAGTTTGGCGGAGGGGAGTCTGAATATTGCAATAGTATACCAAACATTGCGGATACCACAGAAATAAATTAATAATTAAAAGGTTTTCACAATTTTTCTATTATATTTTTGTCTTGTGGATGTGGACAAAAACCAAGAATGCAACTCCTTAGATAGACGTATTAGACCTGATATAGTTGATGCTGATTTACATGTAATTTATTAACGCAATTATGCTAAAAGGATCTGTATGTACACCTTTCAAATGGCAAGACGACCCACACCGAGCTGTTGAGACGGGAAATACTTCTTAAAATGTGGATCCCACCCTCCTGAGGAAGATAATTCGTCGACATTTTATCTCTTTATGTTTGACTATTTGTTTGACTATTTGTTGAGCCGACTGCAGCATTGAAAAGACATTCTCCATATATCCATCCATCAATCGTGTTATCTGATTCCCTTTTTGGCGCTGACACGCTCTCTCACACATTTCCCCAACCACTGATCTTGCTTGGTGCTTTATGATGGACATTTCTTAACCATGAAGATCAGATCTAAATGTCTGTGTGCTCTGTGCTGAGGCGGATGGGGTGTAATGTGGTGTTGTCACCCTGAGACTTCACCCCCTTCTCGGCTGCTTCGTAACGATTGGCGTTTGGTGTCTACAGAATGGCTCGGTTCGGAGACGAAGTGCCGGCCAGGTACGGCGGCGGGGGCTCCGTTCAGGGGGGACCCGGACGCGGCGGCAGCAGGCAGGGCGGCCCGCCAGGGGCCCAGAGGATGTACAAGCAATCGATGGCCCAGAGAGCCCGGACCATGGCCCTCTACAACCCGATCCCGGTCCGACAGAACTGCCTGACGGTCAACCGCTCTCTGTTTCTCTTCAGTGAAGACAACATAATCCGAAAATACGCCAAAAAGATCACCGAATGGCCATATCCTTTACTAAATCCAGTCGTGAGGCCCCATGGGAACAGGTACAGATTTGTAATATGTTATATGGTAGGGATGGCTCCCTCACTGCCCCCTGCTTGATGCTCTCTATAATGTAAGTTCATTATTCAGATCAATTATTATAATTAAGTATAAAGGATGTAAAGATTATTTTTCAAACTCTACTTTTTATACATGTAGTTATTTATTATTGATTATAGATCATTTTGAGATGCTGAGCAACAGTCCCAGCACCAGCTTAATAAAATAAAAAAGTACCTTAGTATTACCCTTTGGTTTGGATTTTGGCCAAATACCATGGTGTTATTTAAAATACCTTAAAGTAGCATGTTAATACCAAGATAAATCAATCTTTCAGTATTGTGGTACATATCAAAGCACCATGTTGTTACTATTTGAGACAGTTGTGGGCTTAACTTCTTTTTGGATGAGTTTAAAGTACCATGGTACTACCCCAGTACTGTACCCAATAAAAAGGGAGGTGGTTGCCAGGGTGGGCTAGGCTCGCATTGTCCCCCCTGTGGAGCCAGGCCTGATGTGCATGTGTTTTCATATCCATGTGTAAGCATGTGTTACGTGTGCAGGTCTGTGTTCAGAGGCCTGAGGTTGCGTGGGTGTGCGTGGTTTCCCGCTGGTTGGGATTGGCGGAGTGTGCAAGTGACTGTTTGAGTGCCTTTGTGAGTGTGGCGGGGGGCTGCTGATGTCAGCATATGAGCTTTAATGGATCCTTGCAGTGTGGAGCGAAAAAACAAGGAGAGAGATGAAGTTGCCTTTCAATACTGTATGTGCACAGTTGAGTAAACCACATCGAGTCAGAATGAAGCTGGTGGTCCAGATTACATGAAAGCGAATTGCGAAAAATTATAATGCGCATAAAAAAAAGTCAGGAAGAAAATACATTTTGATTTCGAAGACAAAAAAAGTGATAGTTCACATAAAATGTATTTATTTTTGTCTTGACTTCCATTAAGTAAATAGCCTATATATTACCTTTTTTTTCTGTGGAACACAAAAGATTGGACCCCACTGACAAAAAACCTTCAAAATAGCCTTTTGTGTTTCATGGAAGAACGAAACGACATGAGGTTGATTTAAATATTTTTTTTTGTGAACTATCCTTTAAAGATTTTCATGTATCATGTATTCTTTATTGCTGCTTGTCATTTACCAAATTTATTACATTAAAAGGTACTTGCAGAACACTTTTTACAAGAAAAGTCTCCTTGGAATATACTAAATGATCGCTAAAGGATGCAATAATTAAAGAGTATGATCCCGGAATCGTTAAAGTTCCCTTTCACATTGAACCTGCAACCTTTGGGACATCGACTAGGCCAACACTATTCCTCTTATCGGCTAGGCCAACACTATTCCTCTTGCCGGTGCACACTTATGCAGAAAGATATGGATCAAGGCAATGCAATGGCAACTTTAAGAGACTAATAGATCAGTTCTTCTATCATGATTGGCAGACTGCCATGTATTAAGGTGTATTATAATTACTGTTAGTGAAAGACAGGGTACTAATGTATACTCCATCTCTTGGTGAATTGTCACATGTTACTTGCCGTTGATTTTAAAAAGCTCTGTAGAGTAGATGTCATTGAAGAGCTGGACAGCGCAGCTATTGTGATCACATTCCTGCTCTGTAACCCTTTGGTTTTAGTCAGCAGCAAAACTTTTCTATCGGTCAGTTGGCTGGCTGTTTATAACTTATTTTTCTATCTGAGTGTTAATAGTTTGGTAAAACAGTGCGGTGGTAGAGGTGTTAGACTGTTTTAAAAATACTCTGTCGGAATGATGAGTTTATAAGGTCTTTGCTTGTATGAGTGCCAGAAAAAAAAATTCCCTCATACTCTCATGCTCCTACGCCTCCCCTTTCCTTTTGCCATCTCTCTGTCTCTCTCTCTGATTCTCTCAGACCATCTGCTCATTCTCTCTGTTGTCTGTATGGTGGTGGTGCTTCCTGGGGTTCTGTTGGACTCACTGGGCATGAGCATGTGAGAGGAAATGGTAAAAGAATGGAAAAAGAGTGATCTGGGGAGGTACACTCATTTCTGTCCTTTTGGACGTGTGTGTTTCCACGTGTATGTGTGCGTGCATGCAAGTGAAACAGATTTGTGGCTATTTGACTAAAGATAGCATCATAGAGAACAAGCCCATGGTCTTATTTTAAGAGCAGATTATACGTTTTTTTTTAAATGACTCTTAACTCATTCCAGATTTAAAAGATAAATATAATAATGGAAAGAAAATTAAGCCATTACATTACGTTAGGGTTATTATTATTATTTTTTGCTGATTGACAGTCAAGCACATTTCCTAACAAATTATCCTTTTCCTAAATGCAAAGAAACATTATTCTTTACTCTTACAAAAATATTGATTTAATTTATAGAATTACAAAAGTAAAGTATATGCACTTCATATATTTATACATTATGTTAGTAGTTGTACTGCCTTTAAAATAAGATGATTAATGAAAAAGTATAATTTTACTACTTTTTAAAAATGAAATACAATAAAAAATGACTTAACTGCAGAAGTAAGAGTCACTATTAAGAATATTATTTTGAGACCATTCTTACTTCTGCAGTTTAGTAATTTTTTATTGTATTTGCGATGAATGGGCTGCCGATTAACGTGCACCCACTTAGATACTTTATAGTAAAGTTTACTCATTAACCCTAAAGCAAAACTGTCCCATGTTAAGAACAAAGGAAAGGTGGTTAAAAATTATGTAAAAATGCAACAAACAAACAAAAATACCTTTGTGCTAATTGTTCTTTTTCACAGTTTATTTATGCATAAGATATTTTCTTTTATAATTTATCATCTTATTTTTATATTTAGATTTTGGAGTGACCAGGGATATTTTAGTTTTCTTTATATTATTTTATAGTTTGTAATATTTTGAATTAGCTTTGTTATATTTTCATGTACATTTTTGTTACATTTAAAAAAAAAAAAAAATTGTGCTGTTGTCATTTTTATTTATTTTTTCAATATAATGTTTTATGTTTTTTTTATTTTTGTTTCAGTTTTTAATTATTTAGTTAAATTATCCTATTATGTTTTTTTGTTTACATTTTCAACTTTCTTTAGTGTGTAATGTTGCTGTTTGAGCATGAAGAACGTCTGCAAATTTCACTCGAAAGGGAGTACTCCCATTGACTTCCATAGTTTTTTTTTTTCCATATATGGAAGTCAATGGAGCCCATCAACTGTTTGGTTACTCATATTCTTCAAAATATCTTCTTTTGTGCTCAGCAGAAGAAAGAAATTCATATGGGGGTGAGTAAATGATGACAGAATTTTCATTTTTGGGTGAATTATCCCTTTAAGTTTTATTCCGGGAACATAAATGTCACAATATCGCTCATTTAAATAATTCCCGCCCAAGTTATACACAAAAATGGACGAGGCCTGGTTGAATTGCATTAGTATTGTGCTGAATTTTTCATTTTTTTTATAACTTATAACGTTTAAATTATAGTAAGCCTTAAAGTTCTGCATAATTATGGGCGTGGCCACTTGTGTGACAGGTGGATTGCCGTTACTGTCACTAATAGCCATTTGTCTGCTGTCTGTTAGTCTACCCACGTCCCGCCTCTTTGCCCATTTTCGGTTATCCGGTTATCCGGTTATTCGGTTATTTTCGCTGCCGAGACTGCGATGGCTGGCTCCACCCACTTTGGGCTTCAAAAATGCTCTTCAGAAAACTACGGGTGACGTCACGGACTCTACGTCCATTGTTTTATACAGTCTATGCACAATACACAATTCAACTGAACTTGCGACCATAGTTGGCTAACGATGCTTTTGGGAAACGCACCTCAGAGCGTTACTGACAGACTGGAAATAGGTAAATGATGTGAATAATAATGTGTTTTTTGAACGTTCAAGCATGAAAACCCCATATATACCCCAAAAATCAAGACTTTGTAAAGGGGTATAATAGATCCCCTTTAATTAACAAAAATAACTCTGAATGCGACCCTGACATGTTTCTGTGAGACTGGCCTTTTAAATCGTGCTTTCATTACGTTATGTCAGTAACGCAATGGCGTGGTCACATATAGTAAGTCCTTGCAAGGATGGATGCAGTGACACGTTATAAGAGGACCAGGGGTTTGTAAATGTCTCGGCTGGTTTCACACTTTGGCCTCCTGTCCAAGCTGAATGGAGATTGTGCATCAGCGGTAACATACAGTGTATGGATCATTGCTGGGTGAGTGGAGACTTGGTAGGGCGGCACAGCCTGTGGCATCAAACAAGCACACGCACATGAACTAAGGCAGCTAAAACAGTGACACCTGTTCTGTAGGATCAATCTCCTCGGGAGACCAAAGGAAAAGGGAACCGGGCCAGGACTCAGCACCAGCCTATGGCATCACACACGCCATGTGGGACATTCACGCTCCAGTGTGCAATCATAGAGACACACAAGAAATAGATACATGCACACACTTGCACACCCACACACACATACCAGATACCAGACACTAAATCCATTGCTTTTCTCTGGCTAGAGAACACAATCTGGCTCTCTGCTGCAGTGCAGACTTGAAGGGATATAACAAAGTTTGAGCAAAAGAAGCATCTAATGGTCTGTGTGTGCAAGTGTGCATCTGAATGTTACTAAAAGAGTAAGGAAAACGTCACAATGCACTTCACAATGACAGTGTTTATTGTGTAACCCTCTTAGACACACACATACACACTTCCTCTCTTTCTCTTTTGTCACTCCCACACATATTCATATTGAAATGCTCTTTTTTGCTTCTCAGTTGGACATTTCCTTCCTTATTGCCATAACCTTTAGGTACCCTCTGCTGGTAAAAGGTCTTTTTTATGAATACCAAATTATGTTTTTTTTATTATTATTAATATTAATTTTGTTGTCCTGCTGATGCATTTGCCCTTCTATTAGGAGGAAGCAAGTCCAAGAAAGCTTTGGGATCATAACCTTTTTGCAGCTCCCATAATGCTTTGCTGAACCATGTTGAGTCGCTTGGCTGGACCCAAGTTGCAGTTGATTGGATCTCAGTAGACTTGAGACTGTGATTTAATATAAGAGTTTAATTATTCTCTAAAGATGCTTGATATACAAGTACCATATCGGACAATATTAGTTGGGTTTTGAATTTTGCCCTTTTCCACTATTACCTTTGCCATCATCTCATCCTCAATTATAGTCAATCTATACGTGTAATTTAATAACACTGTTAAATGTATTCTTTAGCTAATCTCAAAATCAATATGAATTTTTCATATTATACATGATACATTTTTAGTGTATGATTTTTAATTTTTAGTTTAATATTGGGTATTTATCAGTTATCTTGTCTTAATTATGGTATATACTGTATACATGTGACTATAGTAGTATATATACACTACTGCTAAAAAAAACTTTTATTCAGTAAGAACACATTAAATTGATCAAAAGTAAAGATTTACAGATTTCTATTTCAAATAAATAATGTTCGTTTGAACTTTCTATTCTAAAAAAATATGTTTCCACAAAAATATTGAGCAGCACAACTTTTTTCAACATTGGTAATGATAATAAGAAATAGTTATTGTGCATCAAATCAGCATATTATAAGGATTTCTGAAGGATCATGTGTCACTGAAGACTGGAGTAATGATGCTGAAAATTCAGCTTTGTCATCACAGGAATACATTTTATTTATTTTAAAATTTGTTAAAATAGAAAACAGTTTATAAACATTTTACTGTTTTTTTCCCTGTGTTTTTGATCAAATAAAATGTAGCTTTGCTGACCATAAAAGACAAAAAAATGACTAAGACATACAAAAAAATGAAACCAATCCCAAATTTTTGTGCAAATGGTATTTATGTAGGGTTTGGCGCCATATATTTTAAACCTCCCAGGATGCCTTGACACATAGGGCTAGATTTACTAAACAGGGCAAATAGCGTGAGAGTACAATTCCAAAAAAGCACCTATCTACTTCTCTTTAGAGTGTGATCTGGTTAAACAACAATATCATTCTCTTTTGGGCGGTAAATAATGGCACAAATACCAGTAAATTGACGAACGCAAACCTTAGTAAATCACCTTACATAATTCATTTAAATACTCTCCTCCCATAAATCTCCAACAAATGCATATGCAATATGGTCAGCCACAAAAATAACTGACCACGCCTTTTCAGCTCAAATATTTCACTGCGCCAAAAGATAGTTTGCGCTGTCCCATAGACTTCAATTGCATTCTACTCAATAATGGACAAAAAAGTAGACCGGGTAAACCCAGCCTGATCTGCCGGCGATTTGATTTCGCCCTGCAACTCAGTCTAGAAACCATTACATTAATTTCTACTGCTTCTGTTACACTTTTGCGGGAACCAATCACAGACTGGCTTATCCACCTGGCGAGCTATTGGCCGGTTTAACACGATGACGGATAGAGAAGCGATGGGTCGTTGCCCGTTGATCACGCCTCTTGTGGTCTGATTGGTTGAAGGACTATCCAATTACATTCAGAGTCATTTATGCTCGTTGATCACACCTCTTGTGCAGTAGAAAATACATGGCAAACTCCCCAGACCAATGTTCAATCTTAAATTGAGCTTGGTCTGGTGATAGCCAGACAAACCAAAAAAGTCTTGTCTGTGGTAATTGACAGAATGTCATAGTTGATAGAGCTTAAGTTGCTTTGAACGTGGAACATTTATTTCTCGTATGTGTGTGTGTTTCAGTGGCCACATAACGCCCTCATCATTCAGAGAGAGACAGAGAGATTCAAGAGTTCTTTCCATTGTCTGGTATGATGTGTTGGATGTGAGCCATTGGCTGTTGTCCAGAGTAGCTGTATGGCCTTAGTGTCACTGCTGTCACTGTAAGGAAAGTCTCACCTTATGAGCTCCCATGTTCCCTCTTTAGTTTACTGTGTCTTATGGTTAAAGACACAGTTCGGCTTTTATCATTGGCTTTAAAGGGATAGTTCACCAAAAAACAAAAAAAAGCTGTCATCATTTACTCACCCTCATGTTGTTACAAACCTGTATATCTTTCTTTCTTCTGTCGAACACAAAAATACACTTTTTTATTATAGGAATCAAGGCTATCATACTCCAAAAAGGGCAAAAAACAATTCCATACAAGTCATCTATATCACTACTGTAACTGCGTGCCATATTTGAATTGATGCATACATGAATGTGACTTGAGAGTTGAAAGTCACCATGAAATCAAAATTGACAATTCATGTAATATTGCAGTATTTATTATAAATGATTTATTCGTTCACATCATTATATATTTGTTATATTCATGTGCCCTCGTAATCTTTAATCAAAATAACTCCCCATTCCTCTTGCATTGACATGACTACTCTTCTCTGATGATGTGTTTACCGGCAAGCGGCGAACCAATCAATTCCCAAAGGACAAAATCTAGTCTCGCCCTACATTTTTCTTGTTCGAGAAGCTGTTTTACTCACATAGGGAAGAAAGGACTCTCGCAACTAACGTTTCATGCCGTTATATTCATTCTGTTTCTATCATATGGCTGAATTTTGTTTGGCAAAATTTGGCAGGTAAATTCCGATCAGAATCCTCACAATCAGGAATTTCGTGTAAGGGTGGAAATAGTGGTAGATTGTGCTCATGTTCAGGTTGGTCTTGCAATTTCGCCACACTGACCAACAGAAAGCTGCTTGGTTTGAAAGTGATTCATACATCTGTAAGCTATTGACAATGGGAAATGGACCTTTTTGCAGCTAATGTGGTCAGCTAATGTGGTCAGCTAATGTGACCGCACCTTTACTGACCCTAATCTTCGGAACAGTACTGTATGTTTTAAGGAAATTAATGTATTTTGAAGTTGAAACATCATCAGGACTCATGTGATCTCAGTTCCTGCATTCCAATTTGCATACTGTCTGCTCTAAATAGTTTGGGGCAGATATTATACGAATTGGGACACAACGAGTGTGACATATGATAAGTCTTCACAGCCTGATGCCAAATAGCAAATAGTGATGACAAATAGCGAGTTCATGTATTTTAAGTAGACAGGGATGTTAAAGGTGCTGTATGTAAGAATGACAGCTAGTGGTTGAAATGGGTACTGGAGTTCAAATTCAAAATATTGTTTTCCCCGCCCCCTCCTCCTCAAACTTGACACTCGCACGGGTTGACAGTTTGAGGACACGCAACAGGAATTTTGCAGCGCAATTGACCGTTCGCAAAGACCCGCCCCCTTTAGTTACTGTTGCTATGTCTGACAAGCCGAGCAAAGAGGATACTGACAACGCACTGACAGACAGGACAGAGCAGAGCAGAGCAGGTTACTTTTAATATGAAACAAAGTCTCAACTCTAACATTTTGTAATTTTTTTTAAGAAATATATACAATAAATAGGCCTACTGTTTTGTGGCTCTTTAATGTGTGGTGACAGGTTGCTGTAGCGTCTCAGTTAAAGCTGCTCGTGAACCGATCATCTCTTCCTTCTAGTTCATTTATAGTATCAAGTAAACATGAATGAAATTCAGAAGGAATGTTGTTTCAAACGTGGAAAGACGTCAGTAGTCAGTACACGCCGTTTTTCAAGTTCAAGTCCACCGACGTTAATCTACAAACTCTCTTGGCTGCTTTGTCGGACAAAAATGGTGGATTTGGCGGATGGCGGATTATGATTGGTCAGATCGCCTGTCAATCAAACTCCCGGCGTAGGGCGAATTGACAATGGAAAGTGAGGAGACTTACACACTATAAGATGATGAGTTGATTTATTCGCATTTTAACGTGCTTCCGTTCACAGAGATGATTAGATGAATGCTGAGGCTTTTTAGGTTGGGTAGAATCTGCGATCTCTAACCCAGTTGTGTTTTCCGCCAACTGCCACCCTGGCGTGCAACGTGCTGTATCGCCCAGACCAAAACAAAAACAGACATGCCGACACGGAATTCACATTTCAAATTAAAGTAACTAATTGTTTTTTTGGAGAAACGAGTATGTGAACTCGGCATGTTTCCTAAATATCTGCAAACATATTATGGCATTTTTATGCTTTAGTACAGTCAAAAACTTACATACAGCACCTTTAAAGTGTGTGAGCCCAATTGCTTGATGAGATCAGAAAAGTGAAAGAGACAGATATACAGAAGAGAGGGAGCAGATGATGCTGGTTTTGTTGTGTTTTATCTACATGCTATTTATTTCAACCAGGCACCATGTTTGTAGCAAGTTTGTACAGGCTTATGTGTGATTTATGCCCATGCCCCTTTTCCATGTGACTGAAAGTGCCTTTGCCTCAGGTATCCTGCAATCTCTTTGGACCATTTCTGGCTCTGGTTTTATATCGGTGGAGTTTCTCTGCCCACTGGGCATGAGCAGTCCTGTTAAATATCACAGTGTGTGCTGTGAAGCATTTCCTGATTCTTTGTCATGTACGCTTTTGGCTCCTCTCCTTAATGTTCCTCTCATTATAAAACCATGCAAATGTAAGAACATCTCAGTACGTGGCAGAAAACAAACCCTCCGCCACCTCGGATGACTGAATGAGACTGGAGGTACTGTGATATTGTCCCCGTTCTTGGTCAGGAGCCATGTTTTCATCAGTGCCCTGAATCGATCAAATAGATATCCAGTTTAATTGTTATTTTGTGATTAAAACACTGCATTAATGAGAGGATACTAATAGGAGTGCTTATCTAAGGGAGGGTAATGATAATAATTATTCTGATGATGGTGTGATTTGGCATTATAGGGGCTGCTTTAGGAGAAACTGAGAGAGCAAGGAAAAAGGGAGCGGCAGGGGTGAGGAGGGAAAGAAAAATGAGTAGAGGTGGAGGAAGAGACTGGGTGGAGACTGTGTGTGTATTTAAATCAGTTTGCATTAAAATAGAGCCTATCGATCGTCCGTCCGTCCGTCCGTTCATTCTATCCATTCTGCTCTGTCTGTCATCATTTGTTCTATCGTTCATTCTATCTATCTTTCTATCGTTTTATCACTGTGTATTTCCTTCTATCTATCTATCTATCTATCTATCTATCTATCTATCTATCTATCTATCTATCTATCTATCTATCTATCTATCTATCTATCTATCTATCTATCTATCTATCTATCTATCTATCTATCTATCTATCTATCGTTCTATCTATCGTTCTATCTATCGTTCTATCTATCGTTCTATCTATCGTTCTATCTATCGTTCTATTGTTCTGTCTATCATCGTTCATTCGATAGTTTGTTCTATCTTTCTTACTTTTGTTTATTTTATCATTCTATCTATTGTTCTATCTTTTTTATCTATCATCCCATTTTTCTATCTGTCCTTCATTCTATCATTGTGTCGATCTAATATTATATCTAAAGTTATATCCTTTATTCGAACATTTTATGACTCTGTCTGTCTGTCTGTTTGTCAATCTCATTCTCATTATCGTTCTATCCTTCTATGTGTTGTTTTTTTTCCATTTTGTCTGTCTGTCTGTCTGTCTGTCTGTCTGTCTGTCTGTCTGTCTGTCTGTCTGTGTCTAATATGTTTATCTGTCATCCTTGCTCACACTTCTCCCCTCATTCTCAGAGGATTCGATCATCCTCAGAAGTACAAATGTCATGTGTGTGTCAAACTCTGGCAAAAATTCAATTTGCAGCTCAAACAGAGCCAATTAATAAAGCACCCTCCCCCACCCCCCAAATGGTTGCACTATCATATTGTCAAACTAAAGGAGAATCTCAGGAAAAAACTGAGAAGCACAAAACGTTGCTTTCTCTAGGAGAACGATTTTGAGGTATTAAAGAGACCTCAGTTGTGATTTTCCTGTCCTGCAGATACTATAGTCATCCATTTATGCATACAGTGTTGTGTGTGTTCATGCAGCTTTGACCAGGTTAGTGTGTTCTGACAGAGCTAGCATGTGATTTGGTGCGACAGCCTCCTCTCATAGATCAAACACCATTGGAATAAAAGTGGTGTGCTAGTGAGAAGTCACAGCTAAGAGTGTGCTAGTGAGAAGTCACAGCGTCCTCTTGTCCTCATAAATATATACAGACATTATGCAATCTAAGCATTTGATTTTGGTTTTTGCCCTAATTTTTTTAAATAAATGTAATGACAGAATGAATGAGAAACAGAGCAACTGCACAGATATTTAGTAATATTTTACTGTATAACAATATATCAAATATTGTATTAGTATGATTATATCTCCTTTAATAAACATATATACATATACATACATACAGCCTCTGTTTCGAACAGATCTGTTTATGTGTAAGAATTTATATATATATATATATATAATTTCTTCCACTCAAACTGATATGTTGGGGAGAAAGGCTCTCAGCTCCAAAAATGAAAGGCTATCAATGAGTAAATGATAATATTTTCATTGTTGTGTGAACTACTCCTTTTCATACAGCTTTTTCATATTTCCATTGAGACAAATAGGTTGTCCAGAGAATGTACGTATAACGCATACATGAATTAGGACGCATGCTAGTAGTAAGACACACACACACACACACACACACACACCGTATGTCTGATGTAAAGATTACCATGGTCCGATGATTGCTATTGATTCTGACTTTATATAGCTGTTTTTGGTTACCATGGTAACTCGGTGGGTCTGCCCCTGCAGTAGCACACAAAGCCTGCACATACACGCACACACGAAGATGGAAGGAACTATCTAGGGGATGCAAACACACTCAGTGCAGTATACAATTCCTTCTAAAGATGGGGGTGAAGAAGGGGAAGTGTGTTAGAGACAGAGAGAGAGGCATCAGCTTTCCATGTATCCTTCAGGGAGCAATGTGTATGATACATGCAGGTTGATTGCATGTACATGAGGTGTTTGACTCTGGGGCAGTGTAGGCAGAGGTCACAAGCCACTGTCATCTCAACAATAAAGGGGATGGGTGATGATACCCAGTGGTTAAAGATGATAACAGAAAGATTGCAGGTTTAGTCCTCAGTAGGAGTGGCCCATGAACTGTACAGTTAGACCACCCGTCAATGCTGTGCCTTTGTGTAGGGTGTTTGACCCCAGCTTGATGGAGGAGGAGTGACCCTGCAATTAGTGCACTGCGAGTAGAGATGGTTTGGATAAATTCATCTGCTAAATGCATTGCAAAAACAAATTTTTCATTTGAAATATCTAAGCATCCTTAACATGAGATAAATGTACTTGAAAAGAAAAATTGGAACATAAACATGAGAATTTTGAGAAACCTGAGAAGCCTAAATCTTATTAAATGTTGTTAGATTAATACTAAAAAAGTGTCTCAAAGTGGCCAAATATTGACCTTTGAAAATGAATTCACTTCAGTGTAGTTACTAGTCATTTAGCATGTGTTTTTACAGTACATTAATTACAACAGTCTTCCTGCTGTAACCTGGGATTAAGTCTTGTGCTGGAGGGCACGGTGGTAATGAGGACAGTGATTTCGGTAAGTCTGCAGTTCATGGGTCACAGCAAGATGGGATCAGGCTTTATAACTATTCAGATCCGTAACTATTAGAATCAAAGCCATAAACTGGTTTATTAGTGAAATATTTATTTGAAACCCCTAAGTATTATATTTCTCAGCATAACTCATCCCATACTGTTTGTGCTATTGACATAGCCTGACAAGCCAGACCCTCATCAAGATGTTGGGTCTGGGAACTCACCATTGGCAGGGCTCAATCCGAGGGGCGGGGTAAACGGTTGTCTTTCAAATTCCCTCTGCACGCAATAGGATAGCGCTACAACCAACCAGGGCAATAAAGAAGGTGAAGCGGAGCTAGTTGATAGATTAAACTTTCGCCATATCCGGTCGGCAAAACTCCGAACACATCTTCCTTTTTTAACAATGACTTCAGTGCCGTTCTTTGTTCTTTTCTCAAAGAAAAGCTTAACTCCAAGTCTTCTACCACTAGGGTGCATCTAGATTTCTTGGCTACTATTGACATGAATTACACTTCAAATTGTGTGGCTTGTGAAGAGAGGTGTGCGGTTACTTTTCTAAGTGATCCGACTTATGATTTTTATCTGGTGGAAAATCAAACATATTTTTGTTAAGAAGTCTCTTATGTTCACAGAGGCTGCATAAAGCTTAAATATTATTACAATTTTTATTACAAAAGTTAAACTTTTGAGTAGTAGTACAAGATGCAAGTCATTATTGCAGTACATATGCTTTAACATTGAAGCAAGGGCTTGATGCTTACTTTTTCCCCAAGGAGCACATATGTTCCTAATAAAAAAAAAAAGCACTCATATTTACTTCATATTTATTTAATTAAATCATTGCCAATAATCACATTAAGCTCAAGACCTCTTAAAATGATAATTAAGACTTTTGTTATACCATTTAAGTTATGACCTTAAATTTGACACAACAGACTTTTGTTCACACACATGCTGCTAAATACATATTACAGTTCACACAGATCTATTTTTAGTTGCAAACGCACTGTCGAGCTCTGTGCAAATCTTCTTGTCAAAACTGCCTGGTTTAAATGGGCGTAATACTTGACGATGTGAACAAAATATTCAACTGCAGTAGAGCAGCTTAAAGATGATGTTGATCAGCTCTGTGGCATTTTTTCCACACATATTGGTTGCACTTGTTCGTGGAGAGCAGCTAATACTCTGATGGGAACAGTCACAGCCATCAATATGTGTCAAGTGTCTTTAGAGATCCCAGAGGTCAAACCTTCAATCCACGAATCCCTCCATGAATGTGTTGAGATTCAATAGGCTGAAATTGCAGTCATAATAAACAAGTAGCGTATTTTAGAAATCTCAGCTGTGTTTATCAGTTGTGCAGAATAAAATGTAGTTTAAATGGGTTTCAACTCCTTTGCAGACACTCTCTGTCAGTCAATAGTGTGTTTTTTTTTTTTTGTTTAATTAATTTTTCCGTCAGGCTCTATTTCTAGTAACTGGGACAAGCTTGTGGTCACCGTGCTTCAGGCATCCAGCGAATTATGGTAATAAAAAAAAATCTGCTAAATTGTAAAATGGAGTCCTCTTAATTACTGCTATACTCCTGCATGAAGACACAAGCCCTGATTTAATTAACCATTTGACTGTTGGGAAATCTCTTAGTCCTTTAATTACACTCATATCCATAACTAATGATTTCGTGATTTTCCACATTCTGGCCACTTAAAGGTAGGGTAGGAGATTTTAAAGGCTAGCAATAGCAAGCTAGCTTTGAAAGAATAAGATCCCACCCTCCCTAAAAAATCGCTCTCTGAATACACGCCTCCTCCAAAACATATGAACGCGCACAGCAGAGTTTGCAAAGCGTCACAAGACAAGATACAGCATTAAATTACCTCATGTCTCAAAGCACATAGCATTACAATAATAATGAACGTAAACAAGAGCTCTTACCTGTACCACCTGACTGCTGCAGATTCATTTCGCCATTGATAGTGTTGACATAGAAACGCATAAATGCGAGTCTGAGGACGTGAACAGCTCCAGGCTCCATTGCCATCTCGTAGTTATGGTTATGACATGGCGTGAACGCAGCATAAGCTCGTTATTTTGGTTCAGGAGGAACTGTAAAAGGCGGCTGCTGTTTGTGTACGGCCCTCGTGATTGTTTGTCCACAACTCTGCATAGCCTTACAGAACGCGCTGATGATGCGTGATGTCTGCACGGAAGTATGAAAATACATATGTTGACAGGCAGGTAGGACATCTTATTGTTGTCCTTGGAATGAGGGCAATGATTGGACGAACATTTTATGGTCCTATGCCTTCCACAGACTATATAAATGCATATAAATACATTTAGACCACTTAACTTAGTGATTGTTATGGGGATATGAAGAGACTTTTAACCAGCATAACAAAAAAAAGCTTTTTTTTAAGCAAATCACCTACCCTGCTTTTAAATTAACAGCAGCATTAGATTTTCTAGGTCTTATCAATGTCTTAGCATCTTACTCCCAGCATCAAACTATCTACAAAGCTGTAAAAAACTACTTTGCGTAGAATTTTTTTTTACTCAGAAGTTGCTAGTAAATTTCACAATTAGTTACCATAAAACTGCAAGTAACACATTGAATTAATTGTGAAATTTTGAAACAGAAAGACTGAAGCAGTATTTACAAATTTACTCCAATACATTTTATTAACAACAAAACGATACTAACGATAAAAACATTTTTTACAATGCAAAAGTAGTTTATTTACGCAAAGCTCCTTTGATTGAATGGCATTTAGCAATCACATGGAGGTATCACAGTTATAGCTGTCACTTTTGTGAAAAAAAATCTGTTTGATTTTTGAGACATTGAATCGATTGTAAAATCGATTTTCTATGTCTAAAGATGATTAAATTTTCAACGACAAAATATAGGCCAATCCACAGACAGCTAACAGGCATTAAGACGAACGTACAGAGGGTGCTTGAGACGCACAAGTCGGTAGGGATGAGACGGTATGGAAATTTCACATCACGATTATAGTGACCCAAATTATGACGGTTATCAATATTATCACGGTTTTGTTGAAATGAGATGAAAGTGTTCAAACAGAACAGATGCACACACTTTAAACATTTCTGCAAGTTTTATATTTGAAAATCAACAAACAACAAATAAAGCAGCTCTTTGCACTTTTTAAGCTAGATTCTATTCTGGGGGATTTCCTTCCTTATAATGGCCGTTGTCAATAGCAACGCATAACGCATAAATAATAATAATTTGGTGTAAATATAATCTTTAATATTATCTCTGTAAATATATTCTCAAGCAATATTCTCATCAGTATTCTATCAGCTATGACGCATTAAAATCTAGCATATTTTGTGTACAGTATCCTAGTGAAATAATGCATATCCATATTTTCATATGATTTGACAGTTTATTTTATTAAATATCAAAAATCCAAAAGGTGTGCATCATACCTGACACCTAGAAGAACACTTTACAGTCAGTTTTATGACTAAGTCATTCTCTTCAAATGCCATTGAAGTTAGAAACGTGAATGCTGTATGTAACTTTAGAGACGGTCTCTAAATTTGTGAATCTCGAACGTCAAGCCAGCTTTATGCCAGTCATATCAGATGCGCTGTGGTTCTGCTGTGTTTGTTTGAAAATATTTTCGCCGCTGAAATAGAACGGAAACAGTCAACCACTGTATAATGAATCAATCTCCTGCGTACATCGCACGTTCATCTCTGCTTTGAGTGCAGATTTCAGTGAGTGAGAGCGCGCTCTGAACAAAACTCCGGCTAATCTGAACGCCTCCGATTATTAGACATTGCATTCATAAACTCAATAGAAACACATGTGATTGGTTGTAATGTACAACGCGATTATAACAGATGGCTTTTGAGAAGACTACAATAAGTTCAACCGCTAAAGTAGCTAGTGTAAGTGTTACACGCCACAGCCGAAATACACCCGCAAATGGTGGTTGTTAATGTCAAGCCCTGATTATTATTCCTTAAATGTCACCCTAGTCTTGTCTGAACTTGTTCGTTCGTCTTTGGCTCAAGCTTCACGTTATTATTTCCCAGACGTAGTTTTGGTATTGAGGTCAAAGTCCACTTGCCTTGCGTTCGCAGATTTGAAGTGTTTCCCCTTATTACAGTAAATTTCTGGCATGTTCTGCAGACAGGGTGACCATCTTCGAATAAGTTTCACTTAGGAATTTTGTAAAAGCCAAAATATGACCACACCACAGATTTGGTCCTTTTAGAAGGCTGAACTATCCCCCCCCCGAGTGCTGTCACTGCCTTCTGCCATTTCTTCTCATTCAAAAAACAGCTTTGTGCGCTGCGCCTGCACCAGACTGACGCTGACTGGACAGGATTTACCACGAGTTTTCAAAATCGTGATAATCACATGCGGTTTTAATGATAATTACATTTTAAACGATATTACTAACCGTCAGTACATTTTATCGTGGTTTATCGTGAAACCGGTAATCGTCCCATCCCTACAAGTCAGTAATATATCTGATGATTTATTGGCGCGTATTTGTCTTTTTAGTTTCGTGCACAAATGACAAACAGGAGTGGACTGCCATAACATCAATGACAAACATTACTGCAGGCTTCAACATTGCTGCACTCTAAAAAAAAAAAGGTTCTATATTGCACCAAAAATGGTTCTTGGCTCGTAATCATAGGGGAACCTTTTTTAGTGCTATATAGCACCAATTTTGGTGCTTCAGTGGTTCTTCAGCGGTTCTTCAGAGGTTCTTCACCGGTTCTTCAGAGGTTCTTCACCGGTTCTTTGACTAAGGTGCTATATAGCACCTCTGAAGAACCGCTGAAGAACCACTGAAGCACCAAAATTGGTGCTATATAGCACTAAAAAAGGTTCCCCTATGATTACGAGCCTTTTTTTTTTAGAGTGTGTGTTTACGATTGTAGCCCATGAAAAGAGGTTGAAAATAAAACGTAAAATTCACTGGATGGACTAGCATACCTCTACCGGATCTAGGTCCTTGTGTTCATCTGGATGATGAAGCTGCATATGCCCCCTCATAGTTGTAGTGCTGCTGTGATATGGGAACTTGCGATCGCACAGTTTGCATACCACTTTTTCCTTCATTATTTGATCTACAGTCCAAAACCGAAGTGCATCCATATCGAACTCCTCAAGTTATTAGGGGTTATCACTTGTCTCATGTCGCACAGGTCGATCGCAATTGCAGCTGCAGCCGATTAACTATAGGAGAGTAAAATTGGTGAGAATCTTCTTTTAGTTTTCGCAACACCTACTGCACTTTCAAAATTCTTTATTTTATTTTTCTGCTTGTTTGTGAGTTTTGTAACATCTATCTTTTATTTGTTTATTTCATTTAAAATTAATAGTGTACATATTTGGTTAAAATCGATTCCCTATTTTTGTTGGTTGGTCCGATCGATTGTGCAATCGATTTTCGAATGTAAAGTGACAGTCCTAATCACAGTCTTTCCCTAAAGAAGACAGAGAAGTAGAGAAGTTAAACTTCTCTCCTTTTCCCAGAGATGCAAATAGGCCACTGTGAGAAAAACAGGGTTTCACAGGGGCAAGTCCCCAAGATGATGATCTGGTTCCATATATAGTACGCAGAGTGTAAATAGCTAATGTGGCTAATTCTGTGTCCATCATGATTCAAGGGTGACTCACTGCCTGGTCCACACCTGTGTGTGTGGTTTGTTTTAAGCACTATTGATTATTTTTAGGAGATCTAGACGTTGCCTGATGTTGCACTGTACGCTGTTTTTATTTTCTGTATAAGTAATGTAAGGACATTTCAACACTGTGTTCTATGTGGAGCTCTAAAAGCAGAACATCAAAGGATTTTTTTGGGAATATTTGTTTAAATATCTATGTGTGTGTGTGTGTGTGTGTGTCAGATGATGTCTTCTTATCTGAATGAATATTTCACCTGAATAAGCTCACATAGTCAGTTATATAGTCAGATATATTTATAGATTTCTTACATGGATGTAGATTTCAGATATACTTTGTTTTTTGAACACCAGGGGCCTCATTTATAAACGCAAAAAAGAATGCGTACGCCACTCTCTACGCAATAATTGGTATTTATAAAAAGCAAACTTGACGGGAAAATGTGCGGTCCTTCACGCAGGCTCTGACCCAGGCGTACACACAAAAACGGGTGAAATGAGAAATGGCGACACCGTTGGCAGATGGAAGAAACACGTGAAAGTGTGTGAAACTGTAGACCGTTGTGTAAAAGAATTGGCAATACTGCCTCTCATAAATAACATGAAGACTTCACAAAGCAAGTAGGCTATTACAATTAACAGCCTACACGAACACCCGTTTGATCAATCTGCAGTGTAAAACAAACAAAATCAAACGAAAATTACAATTGAAATATGTTCTGCAATAATATTGGCATGTTATGCAATTCATCCTCATAAATAATATGGTAAAAAGAATGAAATAATGTACAAAACCTGATATTCTCGTCAATGTGTCCGTCTGGCGGAGCAGAGATGCAATTAGATAGACAGATAGATAAATAATTAGGGAGATATATAGATAAATAGATAGATAGATGTATTAATTGTCCACTGGGGAAAGTTGTTTCATAGAAAAAATTTGTTCATCAGCTACGGAATCATGGTATTAATGCAAATGCCTTTAGTTTGTTTTATTTTCGATAAAATAACATGACGTATGTCTCAACCATTCAGAAAGCTGCAAGAAATCATATTTGCACTGAACTATTTCCCATTTCCACGTAGATAATAGGTATAGGGATTAATAGGGATCCCCCAATAATTGCCGCCAGTCTCTCATCAAGAGGGGTCAGCTCCGGTGTCCCCTTTCCCCCACCCGTGGCACTCTGGTGATGGAGCGCTAAATGCTTTTTTGCCTCGACTTTGATGTCCGACCATTTCTTTTTTATTTCGGCTATGGTCCGAGGTTGTGAGGCTACAGCATTCACGGCGTCTGCAACCTTTTGCCACTCAAGTGCCTTTTTGGCATTAGTAGCCTAATGCCCACACTGTGTCACTCCAAAAAATATTTTTCTCCTCTTTTCCACCTCGCCAACGATAATTTCTACTTCACATTGAGTGAAGTTACGTTTTTTTAATTTCCTCTCTGTATTTGCCATGATTTCGCAATCGATGAATATTAACTTGTGGGCGTTTCACGGACTATTTATGGTCAACTATGGGCATGACATGAAGCCGCAAAAGCTGCGCTACATTTAGAATTGATTGTGATTTATTAAGGGAAAACTGCGTAGGAGGTGCGTGCGCACGGTTTTATAAATCCGAATATTTCTGTGCGTACGCACGTCCTATGTTTCATCCGTACGCCACTTCTGACGCAAATCCTACGCAAAGTTTTATAAATGAGGCCCCTGGTGTTTTTAAATACATATTAGCATCATTTGTACTCAATTGTATCTTGGTTTTGAAATTTGATTCTCATTTTTTTGTCATTTTAAAGGGGTAATGACATGAGAAATCAAACCTTAGGGCTTTTCACACTTGAAATAGTTAACCCTGGGTCATTCTAAACCCCCGGGTAAACGGAATTATCTTTATTCACGTTTCACACTGCTCATACTATACTGGGGTTAATAGTTAATCCTGGGTATTCATAAACTGCCGTCTCACGCCCGATTCACACATACTCCGTTTGCAGTGCGTATGCAGTGCGTATTTTTT
The DNA here is from genome assembly GCF_949357685.1 of Gobio gobio. NCBI lineage: Eukaryota > Metazoa > Chordata > Actinopteri > Cypriniformes > Gobionidae > Gobio > Gobio gobio. The sequence continues at coordinate 38,356,060 of NC_137112.1, forward strand.
TCCGTACCCATGTTAACGGATTACAGCTTTCACACTGCACGCTGATGCTGTCCGTCAGTCCGTTCCAGGTGAGGTGCGTCTGCAGCAGTGCGGCGATCGTTTCCGTACCGAGTCTATTTTTTGCTGTGCTGCACTGCTGAATTAAAGTGACAGCACATTGTTCGCATTAAAATAAACATGTATTGACGTGAAAATCTAGTAATTTTACCACAGATGCATATCATTAAAAATATACTCTGTTTCAAAGTCAACACATGGCTTTTTTTTCTCGGGTAAAGCAAGGAAACAACACCTTACCTGGCATTTAGGTAAAAAATGTGAAATAATGGATAGCACTCGTACGTTCTTGGAGGAGAAAAGACGAGAGTCAGCTGTTTTTGTAAAGCCTATTGTAAGTTTCTAATTTAAAATGTTTATAGGCTATAATAACCTATGTTTAAATGTTTTACCACTTGTGTGAGCTAAATCTAAAGTACTTTATAAATATAAAGTAGCCTAATGAATTTAATAAATGTACTAGGTTAAAACGTGACATCTATGAAAGTGTAAACAAAGAGAATTGCAATTCTGACAAGCCATGTTCTGTTCCAAATTTTGGATTTGAAATAAAAAAAAACAATGAATAAATGCTGTGTTTGTGGTATACAACCGCGGATCAGTTGCGCGCTGCAAACGCAGCATTTATGAAAGCACAACAGCGTGTGCTGCTCCTGCACCGCAAACGCACCGCAACACGCACCGCATACGCACTGCAGACAGAGTATGTGTGAAACGGCCGTCACACTGCACATTCCTAAACCCCGGGTTAAAGTCCTTATTTGCATATTTGCAGTGTCATGTTACTGACTGGACAAACGCAGCACGTGATCTGTTTACATAAAGGCTCTAGCAATGCGTGTCATTCGGCCTCATATAGCTGACTGTAATATCAAGTTTTTTTCTCAGTGAACCTTTCCAAATATAAATGTAAGAATGAAACTCCAAATGTCACGCTTTGCATCGCTGTTTGGCATTTTTCCTATCATATGCAGAAACGACTGTTTATATACATCGCACTGTTTCCGTGACTGCCCAAAGCATGTGAATAAAAGGCACATGATTAGTTGTCGGTTGCTAAGCATCTAGTTGCATCACATTCTAACACCACATCGTTTCACACTGTACAAGTTTGGCACTCCAGAGCAGGGTTTCATAACCCTGGCTAAAAAGCGGTGCTAACCCCGCATCTAAATTACAAGTGTGAATGCTCCAGCAGCTGCATCACAAAGCCTACGTAAATGTTATCATAATGCTTTGTCTGTAAATGGATAACGTTTTCAAAACACATTACTCATGTGGGCATTGAGACTGTTTCCAATGCAATGATGTTAGCCAATCATAACACTGCCGTTGTAATACAGTTCGTAGATATGGGAAGAAGGAGGTGGGAACCGGCAAACGTTTAATAAAGCCTAAATAAATAAATAAATAAATAAATAAATAAATAAATAAATAAATAAATAAATAAATAAATAAATAAATAAACTGAAAGTAAAAGCGTCAGCCCCTCACGGATGACTGCCGCACACACATAACAAAACGTAAACAAAACAACGCAAAGTCCAGGCCTGGTCCTCTCTCGTCCTTCACTGTCGTCGCTCCTCCTTTTATGCGTCTGAGCTCCTCCGTGAGAGATCCGAGGCCGGTGAGTGATTGATGATGAGCGCCAGCTGCGCGTCACACTGGTCTCGGATCTCTCATGGAGGAGCTTGGACGCATAAAAAGAGGAGTGACGCGTCGCTTTCTCACGGCTCTCGCTCGTCCTGCTCGTCACATAGGTCCAGGCTCCTCCGTGAGAGATCCGAGACCGGTGTGACGTGTCGCTCTCTCGCGGCTCTCGCTCGTCACAGCCGTTTACTGACAAACCTTAAAGGAGTCAACGCTTAAAAACAAATCATTTCAGACAGAGGGTCAAAATGAAGTTTGAAAATAAATTGTTTTTCTGCAAATATATTTGTTTTGTTTTTCTTGTTGTTGATTTTGCAAAAATGTTAGCATTATAAGTGAAATTCAAGGAACATTAAAACAAATCACAAAGAAAATGATAATCTGGTTATCAAAATATGATACAAATAATCTGTAATAAATTATCATTTATCAAAAATAATCATTTTTTGGAGTAATTGTAATTTTTTTTAGGATTTTATTTTTGTAATTTGTAATAAAACGAATACAACGTTTGTAATCATTAATAGTTCAATCTATAACTATTGATGTTAAAATATTACTGATGTTGTTATTTTTTGCTTCATAACTGGGGTTATTGCGGGTCACAGTGGATTGTTCAGAACACGGATACACCTTATCAACAAACACGCTGTAGTCTTAACTTATCAATACCCCTCATTGATCCGTGAGTCATTTTCCCTCTGACCCAAGCATTTTTCTCACTCCTCTAAATGAGAAGTGGATTGGGGAAGGTTTTTTTTTCTTTTCATTTGGAGGGTGGGTTGTGCAAGCTCTGACTTTCCCCCCGGGTCCTAAATCTCCCTTGGGACAATTTAGAAGTTGCGGTGCTGAGACTGCAAGCTTTTAGCCTCTCTTATCAAGGTCTGGCCTTGCTGACATGCACGCCTTACACACATACACACGCATACGCAGGTGCGCCCCACCGGTTCGCAGTAGATCTCCCAGATTGCATTGGGCCATTGACATTCCATCAAGTCCCATCAGTACTTGCTTCACTTGGCTGAAGCTCAGAGAGTTCAGTTCAGCCCGGGAGCCAAAATGTTACGGTATTCTCTGCTGATCGCACAACGCAGGGGTATTGACATAGATAAATATGTATTACTGTTACAAATACTGGACACTTGCAGTTCTTAATGGCTAAAATCCAAGTACTTCTGTAGCTCTGATGTACAATAAACATGCAATTACTGCACAAATGCTTCTTTAAAAAAACAAAAGTGTTGATATGTTTAAGTCAAGTAATGCTGATGTAGCCTCACTGTGGCGGGTTGTGCTCGGTGGCATATTGTGTGTTTGCTGTTGCTCCGATCAATACAGAAGCTCTATAAAACAGAAAGAACTCTCAGTGCCGTGCCCCAGTAATGTAATGCATGTAGTCCAATGTGGACAGTATTCATACCGGAAATATATGGAGAACATATACTGTGTGGCTGGTCTAAAGGCCAAATAGTGATCTAATCAAAAGCACACTATATATTTCAGCCTTTTGATAATATCTAATATACATTTTTCAGTTTCATGTATTGTCCTTAATTTTTTTTGGGATGTACAAACTTTCTATTCTATCCCTAAACCTATCCATCACAGAAAACTTTTGCCATAAAAAAAACAAACAAAAAAACAGTTTAGTGTGTTTTTTTTTAAGACAGGAAGTGTCCTTATAAACCATGTTTAAGTTGTAATACACATTCCATTGTATTTGTGTTCTCATAAATCATATATACTATAAAACACACACACACACACACACACACACACACACACACACACACACACACACACACACACACACACACACACACACACACACACACACACACACACACACACTATTGAAACATCCCATGCTTGCAAGATATTTTTTATTTTATTTATTTTATTTTATTTTCAGTTACTCTCGATAGACCCACAACTCGCTCAGTCATGGCCAGGGTGTATTTTTATGTGTGCTCTGAAAATGAGTATTTATTATGCATATGCGTGCATGTCTGTTGTATGATATGCAAACACTTGATCGCTGTTGTGGTTGAGTGTTTTTAAGCCAGTTGATGATAATCTACTTCCTGAAGCCCACTCGCAGACAAGCAAAAAATTAAAAAAATAAATACTCTATCTCTTCCTCCCCCTATACCCTCAGTTCGGACACCTCGCCGCATTTCCCGTTTTCTCATTCTCCCTCTTCTCTGTTTATACACCCATCTTTCTTTCTCACACTCTCCATTTCAGTTTCTCTCACTAGGGGCTCTCTCTCCGTCTGTTCTGCCACTGTTTATGTTCTTTCTTCCCTCTATCTTCTCTCTCTCTCTCTCTCTGCAGAAATGCTGAGGCGGCAGTAGCACTCTGACTGAATTAAGATTGTATGATTGATGTGCAGCACTCTCAAACGAGAGCGAGAGAAGGAGAGAACGAGAAGGAAGCGAAATGCAGGAGGGAAAGGAAAGAAGGCTGAATGGGAAGGATAAAAGATAAGACGAGGAGGAGTGGAGAGAAAACAGGGGGGAATAAGCAAAAAAGGCTTTTTAAAACAGGGCAGACAGGCAGAGAGAAACATGCAGATGTCAGGGTGTGAAAGGTACCGGATTTTACGTTTAAAGGAAGTGGAAGAAATTTGTATTTGGTGTTTACTGAGAAGATGCAGAAAGACTTTAAAAAGGAACTTTGAAAGGAATTTAAGTGGAGAGTGTGAGTGAAAAGGAGGCATGTCCAAATGACGGACAGACTGTAAATATGAAAATAGAGTCAAGGCCTTTATGACAGAAATGTTGCTATATGAACATGTGAATGTCTTGCTATATCTGAAACATATACATACACCCATGATTCTCTTCTCATGATCCTCATATACACAATCGAAAATCCAGTTCTGGAATCAGATACTTCAGGTCAGGAATCGGATACTTGTTATAAAATTAAAATTTCAGTTCCTCTTATCGACTCCTTTGTGTGCACTTTAATGACTTTAAACGGTTCAAGCGCAAGACCAACGTGCTGTTTTCTGAGCTGCGCACACACCCAAAGCGCACACATGGAAAAAATTATTTTAAACCATTCAAGCGCTAGAAGACTTGCACTGTTTTCTGTGCTGCACACACATCCAAAGCGCACACACATAAAAAGTGATTTTAAACCATTCCAGCGCAAGAAGACTCGCACGCTGTTTTATGTGCTGCACACATCATACACGTGCTCACTGAAAGCCGACTCTCATACTGAATAGTGTGCGTAGGGGTGTGCGATATATATTGTCTGTGATAATATCGTAATTGTTGTTTTAACAATGTGCGATCTGATATTATCGAGTATATCCCTCACGTACACCCAGAGAATGCATGCATTCACTACGTGATTAAAATTTTTGGTTCCCACGTTCTGTGTTTACTGGGTAATCTTGTCAATTAGACTAGTGTGGGTGCTCATTAGAGTGAACACTTTCACTGCGTGATTTAATCTGTATTTATATAATTTAATATAGATAATCAATATCACACGAAGAGTGCAGTTTTTCTCCAGGTATCAGCATGATAACAAATGTGATATTGATTTTATACAAGTTTACTAAACAAGAAGTTAATAATAAGTGACTTACATTTTAGACACCATATTGTCTGTTTTTGCTCTATTTAGCCACCGAAAATAGTTAAAAACAAAGCGACATGACTGACAACACGGTGGTGTTTCCTTAATGAATGAATACGCTTTTTTAACGAATCAATTGAATCAATGATTAAATGACTAAGATAGATAAGGTGCTGTTTCCTGTCCTTTGCAAAGATGAATTTTGTTGAGAATTATTTAATTTGATTGGTAACAGCTCTATTGTGTTTTATTATAATTAATTTTGATTGAATTTATGAAATTGACACAAAACATTATGCATGCATATGATTAGGTTGAAAAAAAAAAACATTTATAAAGGTAAAAATGGCCATAAAAGGTAATAATAAATTGAAATGTATTAGAAAAAATTATTTGTGAACTGTGAACTGACCATGTCACAGAATATGAAGAATATCAAAACCTTTAGGAGTCAACTGTCCACGGCAGTCCTAAACCAGACAAGGTGCCAGCACAATAAACACACTCAGCAAAGTATCGTCTAATTATCATTATCGATAAAATACCAGAAAATATCGAGATATAATTTTTTGCCAATATCGCACACTTAGGGGAATAGTACTGAATAGTACTCTTCTGTGTCTTTTTGCAGTAAATTAGGTGGGCTAGTTGTCACACAAAAAAAATCTGTCCTCCACTAAACTTTTTTGTGAAGTTGTCATGCGTTTTATATGGGTTGTTAAAATTTTAAATCTTATTTATTTAAAAATTTACTTTAATATAGGGTCAGTAAGATATAAAATATAAGGTCCGTAAGATTTTTAGATTTTAGTAATAAGTATATAATGTTACAAAAGATTTGTATTGCATTCATCAAAGAATCCTGAAAAAATATCATTTTCCACAATAATATTAAGCAGCACAACTGTTTTCAACATTGATAATAATAAGACATTTTTTAATGCACTAAATCAGCATATTAGAATGATTTCTGAAGGATCATGTGACACTGAAGTAATCATGGTGAAAATTCATCAAATGATCATTTTAAATTGTAATAATATTTCACAATATTACTGTTTACAGTATAAATAATCAACTAAATGCAGGCTTAGTGAGCATAAGAGACTTGATGAAAAACTTTGAAGGGTAGTGTACATTTATTACTTAATTGGCTAAAACAGTAGCTTAATATTGTATGATACCTTTAACATTTTAGCTGATTCAGTTATTTGTTTTGTACTTGATAATAGACAATTGACAACTTAGACCATATGGTTCCCCACCAACTGTATCTTCGTTCCTGGGCAATTTAAGGTATGTGCTTAATACAGAAACTGGGATTAAAACCTACCCTGAGAAATATTCCTGGGAGATAACATTGTGACAACAAGCAACAGTCTCTGCTATATTCATTTGAGATTAATCACATTTTACATCCCTGCACATTAGGGCCGCAATCATCTGTTAACTAACCTTTAGCACTCCTGCAATAGATGCAGAATGATATAGTTAGTGAGATTTTGCAATAAAGGACAGATTAAGAATATAAAAACACAACTATTTGTATAGGAAAAAGTCGAAGAACAAGACAGGAGAGAGATGGAGAGTAAGTCCTCATTTACACTATTACAGAATGTACAGCTGAATTTATTTCATAATTACAACTACATCCTATTTGTCATAGGAATAGATGAATTCACACATCTTTTTTGGGCAATTTCCAGCAGGTTCTGGAAAGTAAGCAGGTAATTATATTAATGTTACAGTAACACGGATCATAGCTGTAAGGAAGAACAGCTTGAAATTGTGGTTGAAACCAAAGGATTTGTTTCCATTCAGTCTATATCAATATCACAACACAAACACAACACAAACACAATTTCAGCCAGAACAGATCAATATGATCCCCGGCAGGAAACACATATATGTTTCCAATCTCACTGGTGGATAGTGTGCGCTACTGTTTGACACGTGTGTTTGGATTGCGCAATGGAATCTGAACAAAGAATAGTTTTGTGTCAGTGTTCATAGAAAACAAAACAAAACTAAAACTGAGCATGTTTTAGTTGCAGGGTTGTAATTAATTAAAAAATATATAATCTTTCAAAAATCACGCTGATTTGGTGTTCAATTATTATCCGTTTTTTTGGTTCTCTATTATTCATAAGTGTTCTTATTATCCTATAGTATGTCTATGTTCTCTCTGCGTTCTTTCTTTCTTTCTTTGGACAGATTTACAGCGAATGGAAACTAATAAAAGGGATAGTTCACCCAAAAATGAAAATTACCCCATGATTTACTCACCCTCAAGCCATCCTAGGTGTATATGACATTCTTCTTTCAGACGAATGCAATCGGAGTTATATTAAAAAATGTCCTGGCTCTTCCAAGCATTATAATGACAGTGAACGGCAGCCCGGATTTTGAAGCCCAAAAAAGCCCATCCATCCATTATAAAAGTAATCCACATGGCTCCAGGGGAGTTAATAAAGGCCTTCTGAAGCGAATCGATGGGTTTTTGTAAGAAAAATATCCATATTTAACACGTTTATAAAGTTTCCGGCAGACCACCTTCTGTATTCAACTTAAGGAAAAAGCATAACTGGTGTAACTATGACGTTGGACGTAGCGTAAGCGTTTTGAACCGCAAGAGGCGTTACACTTTTTCGTAAGTTGACTACTAGGGGTGTGATGAGACACTTCTCTCACGAGACACGAGATTGGGTTCACGAGAACGAGACGAAACGAGGCAAGATTTTTACATAGTATTTTTAAGAAATCCTCAACCTCAATGATGAAATACATGACTAGAAAAATTGTTTGCAGGTGCATTTGAAATGTTTTAACTCATCATCTTGTAATGAATGTCGTATCAGTTCTACTTTCTGAGTATGAATGATCATATGCAGTAAAAGACAACAAGCACTGTAAAGGTTTTGCCAAAAACTCAACTGACTGGCTTCTCTCCTTTATGACTGTCTCTTCAGACCTTACTGTACATGAGCTTCTTTTGACCTGCTTACTCAACTCCTTCCCACAAATTGATCATAGATATTAAGTGCAAACAATAACCATAATATCATAATCAAAATACTTCTATTCAAAGTGCAAATAGAGACCACATTTTTCTTCAAGCATGATACAGAGCTAAGAGATGGTTACAACGATATAGCTTTTAGATTGGGAGATATTCATGTCCCTCAGGGAGCAGCTTTCAAACAGCGGTAACGTATTGAAATCGCGTTTGAATGCGCGCTCCCGTTTATTTTCACTTTCAATTTCGCGATCGTGTGTACTCTGTGAATAGAGAATGGTGGTGCTGAACGCGCATTTTAAAATATAAGTCTGACGCTTCTGCTGCGCAACGAATCCTCCGCCACGGTCCAGTCACACACATGTAACACACGCTCAATGCGAGCGCTTCACTAACACGTAACGCACACTCATAACACACGCTCAATGTCTTCTCGTTATGTACGACTCGAACAGCTCGTGTTGGATGAGCTGATGGAATTGAAGCGACTGTTATCCACCTGAATTCAATTGTTTTTATTTCTATAAAAAGCAAAACTAGAGTGGAGGCGTAATGTAAACGTAGCGTTGGCATATTCTATCCTCACTTCACCCTCACACTCCGTCATGACCAGGTCATGACAATATGACACGAGACTGCTTTTCACCTCGACATGAAATCTTGTCACAGTTTAGTCTCGCGAGATCTCGTGGCACGAGACTTCCTCACACCCCTATTGAATACAGAAGACGGTCCTCTGGAAGCGAGATATTTTACTTTATCAAGTGTTAAATATGGATATTTTTCTTTCCCAAACCCATCGATTCACTTCAGAAGGCCTTTATTAACCCCCCGGTGCCATGTGGATGCACTTTTTTGAGCTTCAAATTTTGGACTGGCATTCACTGCCATTACAATGCTTGAAAAAGCCAGGAACTCCGATTGTATTAGTCTAAAAGAAGAATGTCATATACACCTAGGATGGCTTGAGGGTTAGTAAATCATAGGGTAATTTAAATTTTTGGGTGAACTATCCCTTTAAGACCTTTTACTGGCTAATGTCAATCAGATATTGATACCATCTCTCTGTTCAAGTCGAATCTAGAGCAGTAAAGGGATAGTTCACTTTTTTTGTTCATAAAATGAAAGTCAACGGGATCCAAACATTGGTTATTGGACATTTCTGAAAAATCATATTTTGTGTTTCATAGAAGAATGTCACACAGGTTCGGAGTGACATGAGTGTGAATAACTGGTGACAGAATTTAAATTTTAGTTGAACTGTCCCTGTTTTAGATGTATTAGAGCACACTGTTTATATGAGTGTGTTGGTATTGAGTGTAATGTTACTCCAGCTGCAGAATCAGGATCTTTCTGCATATTGCATCAGTAAAACAGCCCTCATGTGCGTGCAGTTAGCATCCAGCAGTCAGCTCAGTGTCTAACACAGGCTTACCGCAATGAAAACCATTAAAGGAATCCATGATGGAGGAAGAAAGCTATAGAGAGAGCGTTAGAGTGAGAGAGAGGGGAAATGAGAGAAGAGGGCGCTAAGACGGTGGAGCAACGAACAAATCTCTGTGAATCAAGAGTCACTTAGACCTCTAAAGACCCGAACGCAGCATGATGCAGTAGAATTTAACGTCAAAAATAATAAAATACAGAAAAAGAGCGATAGAGTGAAAGAAATGGGTTTCAAGGAGGAGAGGAGCAGACTCTTTAATCTGTCATGTATCTATTTTTAGTGTAGCGTATATGGAACAGGAGGGGGAATTCATAACTGAAGGCTTTTTAGCATGATGGATCTCTCTCTCTCTCTCACACACACACACACACACACACACACACACTGGCTTCAGGTCCCTCTGCAGGAAAAACTGAGCAATCGAAGTGGAAAGGAAAACGCAAAGATGGAGACAGGAAGACCACAGTGTGCCAAAGAGAATGGGAAAGTGAGGCGAGCAAGCTGGCGAGAGCCCTTGCTGACTCTTGTGGATTCTTTCATTTAATTTGTAAGGTTGTTTGTTTTATTTCATTTGAAATGTGTGCATCTCATCAGCTCCGTTCCCCCTAAAGCACACCGTCAGCTCAAATCTACAGCGCAGAAACCCAACACGTTCAGTATATGTCAATTTAAACACATGCAGGTACAAGATGTGTAATTCTTGTCACTAACTAACAAAGTGCTGTCAACTCAAAGGTCAAATTTACAATGAAGTTCTCAATGCGATTCCTCGTAGGAAGTGGCAGAAGTGTTCATTTGAGCTTGGTTTTTCGGATTAAATATTTACACACACAAACTAAAGCTGCGTAACTAAAGGTCAGTGCTTTTCAGTTACAGTTTTTTGCAACAAGGGCGGTTACGAATACGACAAAGTTGAGTTCAACTTTATAGAAATGCACAATGACGTAATGGGAAGTGCAGACAATGTAGGTCATGTGACTTGCTGTCCTTTAAACGATGCCCATGAAAAGTTTCTGAAGCCTGGAGGGCTAACTGACCGTTTTAGATGTCTCTTCTATCCTCTGGATAATATAATATGGAGTTTTTAGTTGTGAGCAGTCAAGCATCATTATGCTGATGCTTGATAATGCAGTGTGTGCATCGGAGGGAGTGTACAGTATTGTAGTGTGTGTGAGGTGATGGAAAAGTGCTTGTAGGGACAAGAAAGGGTAGTCATGGGAAGGTTTTAAGGACACCTAAAAAAGCACATAGAGAATTAGAATAGGGTTAGATAAAAAGGTGCTTATGACTTTAAAGCTGAAAAAAAAGATGGAAAAAAGTGTGCTTTAGAAGATAGCTGAATCTAATTAAACCTCCCATTTGGGACATCTTTAATGGTAAAAATTATTCATAATTTTTTAATACAAAAACCTTGTCTTTTAGATGTAAATTTAGGGTGTGGTTTATGGTTGGGTCTCTCATAGCCCAGATTAAATGACATGTGGACCAGAGTTTGTTTTACTTCTTGAAGTTCTTACTTAGCCAATCAGATTAGTTTTTTTAATGTGCATCAGATGGTCAGTGAATGGACGGTGGGTCTGAAGTTTACACTGAGGTTGTTCTGTAGCTTTTATTTTTAGATCAGTAAAAAAAAGTTCATAATTTATACTCTTGTCTTCTTTTCCAGCAAATATATCTATATATCTAGATGTTTCAAATAAGATACATTATTTGAGCAGCAAAATTGTATAAGATATTGAATAAAAATAATAAAAATAATGTTGTTGTTGTTACTTCATATGGAAAATAAATTATTTGAGCATAAACCACTACATTTTTTAAAAATGTAAACATATTGAATAATAATAACTGTTGTAGTTGTTGTTTTTACTTAATTTTTTTCTTATTTTAAGCATAAACAACTAAATTGAGTTAGGATTCCTGCTATAAGAATAAATAAGAATAAATTGCCAAAACACAATTTAAGATGTATTCTGGAAATAAGATGTAAGATGGAAATAAGTACATTTATCATAATTTAAGGCAAAAAAAAAAAAATCTGGTTAAGATATTTTTACATTTTTATTATTATTATTAATATTACTGTTTATCTAACTATGCCTGCATGTGTGTGAGAAGAAGAGACAAATATGTACACCGTATATAGGAGGATAACATTGTATATCTTTGGCTGTGTTGGATCTGTGCGCAGACTTTTTAATTAAAGCAAAAGAGATTGAAAGAGGGACCTGGCACCATCACTACCTCTTATTAGTCTAATACACATTTAAACTGCTGATGGAGAGATGCAGTAGACTCTCTCACATGCTGGCCAACTCTCCATTTCACAGCTCTTCTGCCTCTCTCTCTCTCTCTCTCTCTCTCTCTCTCTCTCTCTCTCTCTCTCTCTCTTTCTCTGTTGCCAGCTCTCCCTGCCTTTCCTTTTCTTTTCCTCCTCATTTAAATACATCAACATTCTCACTGTTGTCCTTCTCTGTCTTATTTTTCTCTCCTTCTCTCTCTCAATCACCCTTGTTGTCTCTCTCGCTCTCCATCTCTCTATCTGAGTCTTAAAATTGAGATGTGAATTATTAAGGGCACATTATGAGCTGCAGACAGCTTTCTGTTTTTTTCTGGAACGACCATCACCGCCGTGCAACTGCACAATTAGTTGGTAGATGCATAAGCAGATGAAGAAGACTGTTGAAATGAGGTGGGAATGTTTAGTAGTTTAGTGTGCAGCACTCTGCAGCATCTCTGTCTGTGGTTTCTGCCGTGAAGGGTTTGCACAAATGCTCACATTTCGTTTCTCAGAACAACCGCTCTGCACATGCTCACTTCAGCGCTCGAGTGGTTGCCATGGATACCACTTTAAGTCTCCCAGCATGCACTGTTCTGCTAGCCTTGTTAGCCCTGAGCTAACTGTGTGTTGGTGACTTCAATGAGCTCTGAATAAATAAGCACGAGTGTGTGTGTAAGGACTTAGTCATGATGTGCGCTTGTTTCCTTAAGTGGTCTGTGTTTGCTCTTTTCGCGCCACAAAATAACTGATGTACTTTGAACAGTTTACATGCAGTACACAGACAGATTGAGGTGAATTTAGGTTCCATGTTCACCAACAATCACCAACATTCTCCGTGGATTTAATGTAGTAATGCTAACTGTAACCATGGTATTGTGGCAGAAATAGTAGAATGTTTTTACATGATTCATTTCAGGGTTCGTACAGCCTTTTTGAGAGTGAAATTCAAGCACTTTTCAAGGTCGTTTTATTTATTATTAAATGTTATTTTTAATGTGATGACCAAAAACATTATTTGTTCATTATTGTACCCACTTGTAAAACCATTCTCAAATTCTCTATCATAAAACCTTCGGAT